>NC_045541.1:98704310-98739310 GCF_009769535.1 Thamnophis elegans | reverse complement strand
ATCTAACTCCAAACCAATGAATGATCAATCACTAATTGTATGTAGATTTTAAAAGAAAACAACAAAGCACTGAACCCTGCAAGTAAAGCTGGGTGCAACCTTCCCTCACCTGTCAACCCAGATTTAAACTTGCCCCAGAGAAGAAAGGGAGAGGAGGGAAAGGGAGGGGAGGGGAGGGGAAGAGGGGGAAGAAAGAAAGGAAAGGAAAGGTTAGGTTAGGTTCAAGCAGGAGTCCCAAATGATCATTCTCTCACAATCCTTTCTATATATGCTTTTATTGTATTGAAAAAATGGGTATAACATTAATACTGGCTAATGGTTTCAACGTTTTATTCCCAACGCATTTTATTTAACAATTTTATTCTCTATTTATTCATAGCCATGATCATGCAGTGGTTAGAGTGCAGTACTGCAGCTACTTCTGCTGCCTGCTGACTGCCTGCAATTTGGCAGTTCAAATCTCACCAGGCTCAAGGTTGACTCAGCCTTCCATCCTTCTGAGGTCACTAAAATGAGGACCCAGATTGCTGGGGGCCATAGGATGACTCTGTAAACTGCCTGGAGAGGGCTGTAAAGTAATATATGCCTAAGGGCTATTGCTATTGCTATAGCTTCTGTTTTCAAATATTTATGAGGTAATCTGGAAAAAAGGAAATAGATATAATTTTAATTTATAGCTAGTTGTCACTGAAATATTTTTGATCTATTTGGCAGTTAATTTGAGCAACATCAGAATTTTGATCCTCGGGCACACAAAGGAATGAAATGGTATCAGTCACAAAATGGGTTTTGCAGCATTCTAGTACCTCTAATTTATGAAGGCATTTAAGGTGAAACTTTACATTTGTTAATTTCAAACGTAAAAGGGGTAAATAATGTGAAGTTCATAACAGATCCATTTCTTTGTCCACTCAGGGAGTTATTTTAAGAATGATCTGGATTAGTTATACCTAGTTCAAATTTAAACATCTTGCCCTAAGTGTGTGCTAGTTGGAAGACACCAATTGAGGAAAGACGCAGCTAGAATGTTCTAGAAGCCAGAGCTGGGTGAGAAAGACAAAGGGGAAAAAAAACAGAAAGAGGGAATGTGGAGTATAAAGTCATCCTTTATAGTGATTATATTTGCAGATTCTTATTCCAAAAAGCCTTAGGTTTTAATCAACATTTTACATTTGACTTTATTCACTTTAGACTGATTGGTTTATAAGTCCTATATTAAGGACTCATAAGAGATTTTAAAAATTGTTACAAACGCACTGATAAGCAATGTGCCTTCCTATTGTTTGCCAACTCAACACTAAAAGAGAAAACAGGTTGCTATATCTTTTTTTGGAATATTTGATTTTTCACCATATCAATAATGGACCATTGACTAAACCTCAGAGAGCAGAAGCCTGGTAGTCTGTTCAAAACTTTTTTTTCCTGTTTGCTTCTAACACAAAAGTGTTTCCAATCTGTGACCTATTCACAAATTTCAGGAAATGCTCTGTGCAATGGAAACATACGTCATCAGTCTTAATGAAAAAATGATTAACCAGACTATTCTCAGTCTGGTAGCAGCATTTGTATTACTCATACGTGAAAAACTGATAGCTTTGCCTCAAATAGGGAATAGTCAAAACGGGAAGAGAGTGAGGACAATCACTCTGTTTTCTGCCAAATCTTGAGCCCCTGCAGATTGATCTAACTCTTCTGCAAACAGACTACATAAGCATGAATGTAACAACCCATGTTGCCACTACTCCACCACACAGACAACACAGAGGCATCAACTAACTGATGTTCGAGTCAATTAATTCTTATGGCAGGAGGAGGATTTAAAATGTATCCAATATATATTCAATGAATATATGAAGGGACAAGGGGGAGCATGCCTCGCCTTATAGACCTGGCATCTCTACACCTTACCACCATCTGAAGAAAAGCCAACATACCACAGGTGAACATGCCTCAGGTTCCTTCACATTACTGGTTGTATGAGCCGCAGTGGCATAGTGGTTAGAATGCAGTACTGCAGTCTACTTCTGCTGACTACCGGCTTCCTGCAATTTGTCGGTTCAAATCTCACCAAGCTCAAGGTTGACTCAACCTTCCATCCTTCCAAGATGGGTAAAATGAGAATCCAAATTGTTGGGGGCAATATGCTGACTCTGTAAACCCTTTAGAGAGGGATGGAAAGCACTGTAAAGTGGTATATAAGTCTAAGTGCTATTGCTATAAATGTTCAGCTGCCCTGTAAGATACACTGTAAGGTTCAAATGAGAATATTGAGATCTAGGTGTGATAAGCTGGTATAGTACTGTGTGTCCTTTAAAGATGATAAATTGATTGGTAGGTCTGAATTAACCAGAATGCATCTTTTGCTTCTCCAAATATCTTTCTCACTTAAGAGAGATGTTTGTACATTTATTTCTTTATACACATACAGGCAGTATTCCAGTTATGCTTCGTGACCATTCCAAGTTATGACCAACCCAAAGAAAGGGGCTTATAACCTGTTTCCGATGTTCTGATGGTCAGGACTTCTCCCTGGCCATATGACCAAACTCCAGGCACTCTGCAACATGTTGCAGGGTCCCACGGTCACATGACTACCTTTTATGACAATTTTGCTGAAAAACAGCACTTTCAATTTTCAGCAAAATCACACCTATAACAAACCACTGGTTCACTTAATAACTGTGGCATCCGCTTGATGACTGCAGAATCCCTCAACAACCATGGATATTTGCTTATTGATGCCGCAAAAAGAGTCATAAAAAGGCTCAATCATGTGACCCACTCATTTTACAACCATTATGACATATGGTCTAGTGCAGCGGTTCTCAACCTGTGGGTCGGGACTCCTTTGGGGGGTCAAAAGACCCTTTCACAGGGGTCGTCTAAGACCATCGGAAAATACATATTTTTGATGGTCTTAGGAACCGAGACACCTATTTTATGGTTGGGGGTCACCACAACATGAGAAACTGTGTTAAAGGTTCGCTGCATTGGGAAGGTTAAGAACCACTGGTCTAGTTGTTAAGGCACAAGACTAGAAAGCGGGAGACCATGAATTCTAATCCTCCTAAGCCATGAAATCCATCTGAGTGATCCTGGTCACTTTCTCTCAGCCTGACTCACGTTGCAGGATTGTTGTTATACAGAAAATAGGAAGGAGTATGGGATATGTTCACTGCCTTGAAATGTTTATAAGAAATAATAACAGTGGGAATTAAATAAAATAACAAATAAACGATGACCATAATAGGCAGGTTCCATTATAATTCTGTTTTGAGGACTGCTTGTACATACTGTACATGCATACAAGCATATAACTTAAGAGTCTGCCCAACTCCACAAGACTCTGGTGCTTATAACTTTAAAAACAAGAATAATAAAAACAGATTGTGTTGTTGAATGATACGGTAAGGCACTTGCTAGTTTAACCATTATGTAAAAATAGGAATATTATTTATTGGCCAAATGTGATTGGACACCAAGGCATTAAAATTAATTTTAATTTGTAAAATATAAATGTTTAATTTTAATTTGTAAAATTAATTTTGATTTGTAAAATGCAAGGATATTTAGGTTAGGAATTTGGGGGTGGAATGGTGGAATTCCAAAGTGCATTCACATTTACCAAAGACCAACAGGAAATTTCCACTGAAGCCAGGATTGGTGTATAGTGGTAGAGATTGGTTTATAGAGCTTTTAGGTTTGTACAGAGATAAAATAAAAGCCTAAAAACAGAGAGAGTTCAACTTCTCTATATCAATATATGCAAATTACACTATATGCTTGCTTAGTATAACAACTGATTGGGTAATAGCTCAGGCATACTTTCTGTGTTAAGTATGTGTGAGGAGTGAAGTAATACAGTGGCTTTCCTGAGTTAAACCAAGGGCCTTTAAAAAGCATCTGTGAGGATGCAGCTTTGTTCTGTGGTCTATTTAGGTCAGGGATGTCAACTTTGATTTCATTGAGGGCCACATCAAGGTTGTTTTTGACCTTGGGAATCCAAGGAGTGTGTTGCCAACTCGACGTCACTCTGGTCGGGGACACTGTGGTGGCCCGAGCACTCTGCCAGCAAAACTGGGTTCCTCAGTTCCATTTTTGGCTGTGATGGCTTCCTGCAACCCTCTGACAGAAAAAATGGCGCTCCCAAGCCCCATTTTCTCTGGCAGAGTGTTGCAGGAAGCTGCCTCAGCCAAAAACGGACCTCAGGATCCTATTTTGCTGGTAGAGGCACTACGGACCGGTTGTTTGCTGTTTCCAGGGTGGCCCGCAGGCCAAACCTAAGCACTCTGAAAGCCAGATCTGCCCCCTGGCCTTGAGTTTGACACCCTTGATCTAGGTCCTTACTTCTGCTATTTCCTTAGTGTCTGAATCAACATCCCTTTATGCCTTTTCTGTGGCACAGTCTTTGGATAAGTGTAGTTGGGAAGAAGTCAGTTTTGCTAATCTGATGCCGTATCTGCTTCAGCTTCTTCTGTGGTCTTCCTTTCTATGTGAACTGAAATTATTATTGCACTTTCATTCACTTTTTCTCACTAAGATGGACCTCTCTTCCTCCAGTGCTCTTTTTCCCCATTAACTTCTCCACCCACAGAATCCTCTTTGATATTGTTCTGAATACATTAGAATTGGCTTCCTTGGAAGTTTGGACTTGACCGAACTGATTTTCTCCTAAGATCAGCAATTCCATATTCCTCCCAATTTCTTGCTACTTTCATTTTGTCTAAATGATTCTTCCATGTAACAAGACCAAGCCAAAGCCAATCGATTTCCTTGTAACTTTCTCTGTTCCAAGAAAGAGAAAGTGTTCAGCAAGGCAGGTGAGGAAACTTGGAAAGAACCATGCTTGGCAAAGCTTTTATTTACGTATTTAAAAAGTTGTATTTACACCTTGAGAGATTATTAGATATTTTCCTACTAAAAGCCTCCTTATACATAATACTGCATGATTACTTGACTATCCTTTATATTTAAATGAAGGAAGAACCAAATCATTGTGGTTCCCCCCCCCCCTTATTTCTAGAGCTGGGCAAAACGGAGAGATCCTTGATAGAAGAGCTTCTCAGCAAAAAGAGAAACTTCTGTTAAGAATTTAAATTTTAGTATTCTAAAAAGGATTTATAAAAAAAAGTTAAAATTACCCTCACCCCATACTGATAACATCTTGTTAGTTTCACAGTGAGATTAAATCAAATAATCGAATCTGGTCAGTTTCACAGGAGGACTTCTGTAATTTTGTATGCTTTATCTTCTTTTATTTAATTGAGCTAATCAAACTTGCAGTACATAAATTATTTTCCAACGTATTGTGTAATAGTAAATAAAATATTGTCAAACAACCCATTTGACTAGCAAGCCAGTAAGAGTGCCTAGATAACGTAACTATTAGCAATAGCAAAGGCACTTAGACTTATATACTGCTTCATAGTGCTTTACAGCAGTCTCTATGCAGTTTACAGAGTTAGCATATTGCCCCCAACAATTTGGGTTTTCATTTTACCCACCTTGGAAGGATGGAAGGCTGAGGCAACCTTGAGCCTGGTGAGATTCGAATTGCCAAATTGCAGGCAGCCGGGAATGAGCAGAAGTAGCCTGCAGGACTGCACTTTAACCACTGCACCATCATAGCTTTTATTAAATGTACCCTCAGTGTTCTACACCAAATTAGAGGGCAAGTTTCAGTACTCAGTCTGGATGAGGAAGTAGAGAAAGAACATTTATCAGATTTTCAAATTACACACAGTTGACTAGGAGAAGTAATTATTAAAGAATCTTGATAAAGGATTTCCTGGTAGTTGTCACTCAGTGGAATAAGCTGCCTCTTGAAATGGCAAGGTTTATTAAAGTTCCTTAGAGTATAACTATCTGGTAGTAGGTTCCTTAGAGTATAACTATCTGGTAGTAGGTTCTGCTTCCAGAACCTACTACCCACATGGATTTGAGGGTTGGATTTTATGTGCAAATTTTCTCCATGATGATCTGTGATCTACTTTTCTCAAGGGAAATGTCTCCCATTCTATACAGGTAGACCTCGACTTACAACAGTTCACTTATTAACTGTTCCAGCTTACAACAGCACTGAAAAAAGTGGCATGACTATTTTTCATACGTATGACCATTGCAGCATCTCCATGGTCACATACATTTGGATGCTTGACAACTGACTCACATTTATGACAGTTGCAGTGTCCTGGAGTCATACAATCACCTTTTACGAACTTCTGACAAGCAAAGTCAATGGAGAAGCCAGATTTACTTAACAATCATGTTCCTAACTTAACTACTACAGTGATTCACTTAACAAATGTAGCAAGAAAAATTGTAAAATGGGACAAAACTCACTTAACAAATTTCTCATTAAGAAACATAAATTTTGGGCTCAGTTGAGAACTACCTAGGCACATTCTAGATCAGTGATAACTAACTTTTTTTGGCTCCCGTGCCAAAAGCGGGGGGAGCGCAGGGGGATTGTGCGTGGGCATGCTACATTCTTGACCCACACGCCCATGCGCGTGCAACCAGCACCTTCCCACACTTTTGGCATGGTTTTTTCACCCTCCCCTGGTTACAGAGGCTTTCTAGGAGCCTGGGGAGGGCAAAAACAGCCCCCCATCCTCCCAGAGGCCCTCCAGAGACTTCAAGAGCTTCCCTGAAGCCTCCGGGGGGCAAAAAACTAAGGGGAATCCGGAAGTTGGGAATGGTGACTTCCGGTTTCCCCATAGGGCTGATTTTCGACCTCCAGACCCTTCAATAGTCTTCCCTGAAGGCTCCAGAGGAAAAAAAATAGCCCTACAGACAAACCAGAAGTCACTTCCAGTTAGCTTGTAGGGCCTGTTTTTCATGCTCCGGAGGCTCTCTGGAGGGCGAAAAATGGCCTCAAAAGAAGACCGAAATCAGCTGCCAAGCTTGCACATGCGCACTGTAGCTGCCAGGGCAATGCCATGTGTGCCCTAACAAATTGGCTCCACCTGTCACCTGTGGCACACGTGCCATAGGTTCACCATCACGGTTCTAGACAATGCATGTACCTAGAGGGAGGAAAGCACATTTTCCTAGACATTCTGTCTAAGAGCAACTTTCAGCTCTTTCTGTTCTTAATACCCTAAGGGAAAAATATGGAAGAGGCAGTGGGAAAATATGAGAGGGCTTATAACACTTTCACGCACATGCACAACAATATGGACATGCACAATATAAATAAAGTTCAATGAAAAAGCATGTTAATTCTAGTTGAAAACCTTGGTGATTGCATTCACACAATGGGAACTCAGCCAGAAAACTGACTTTATCTACTGGATATTGAAGTTCCATTTTGAAGTTGATGTTGGCCTAGTGACAAACATGGCTTACATCCCTTGGCCATGTCCTTACCACCTGCCTTGACAAGTGCAGAAAAAATGGTTGTATCAAAATCTTGACAGCTCCAATCCAGGCTTAAACAATACTTGGAGTTCTTTTCTCCATAAGCACATTGTTCTTATTTACATGTGTGTTTCCTGTAGACAATGCTTTATGGAAAGTGGAAGATTTCCAATTAATTGGAAGTCCATGCTAACATTCTTCTATATGTACTTATATATTTGGAGGTGTGTGTGCATGTGTGTGTATGTGTATCCACTTTTAAGAAACTGTGTTTTTTCTTTTAAAAAAGATAACATGTGCTCCCTCAAAATGTGTTGGGCAAGGGGTATTTTGGCACTAGGATCTGGGCAACAACTAAAATTATAGAAAGAGAGCCAGGAACATGCCTTCCAGTGCCTCAGATGCTTCAATCAAATCAATCCTGATTATAATCTGTGATGGTAAGTTGGCAGCTGGGTAATGGAAAACTTCCAAACATTACCTTCAAGCTGTAGAAATAAAGAGGGTATATGTGAATGTGATATTTGGCAAGGAAAGGCACATTGTTTCAGCGCTGTGGGAAAAAATGCTTAATGTACAAACATTTCCTCAAAATAAGATTATAATGAAATATTAGAGGCAATGTTATTAAAGTTAATCAACTTTGTTGACTAGATGAAAAAAATATGTCATTCTATACCTATGTCCTGTCCTCAATCAGCAGAATAAATCCGGTGTCCCCTACCATCCTGTTTTACCTGAATGCTAGACAAGAGATTTTAACTAGAGAATGAGCTCTTGTGTGCCCCAAATCTTGAAATTCAATGGTGCGCCTCTATCACTTGAGGTTTCCAAATAATTTAAGAAGTGATTAAGTAGACTGTGAAAAGGTCTAGCTTGTTATCTATTTTAACTAGAGAGACACAATGAGCTATATCATAAATGATGTGATCTTAGTTCCTTCGTATGGCATTAAGTTCATGAATACGTACATATTTGCTCTTAGGAAAACCTTAGAGCTTATTGGTTTTATTTCTTAGACATATCTCACACTTCTTCAGGCATTTGGGGTGGTAAACATGGCACTTCATCCTTCATGTTTTATCCACTAGAAACCAATGAGGAGGTTTTGGCTGAGGGACAATGCTAACTTGAAATCACTCCTTAAGCTTCCATGACTGAAGGAAACTTAAACCAAAATCATTAGTAACAACCACACCTCATGCACAGCATTTTGAAATGTTTGAAGGACTCCATTCTGTTTCATAAAAATAATCCTATAAAGTTAATATTACTAATGAAGAGGCTTAAGTGGAGAGAGATTGGTTCATCAAAAACAGAATTAAAAATTGAACCAGAGACTTTCTAAATTTGTATTTTAAGTTCTTGAACCACTACTCCACATCATTTCTTCACATTCCCTGATGCCTTCAATCTATATTCCATCAAATATCACCTGTACATTTAATTATTATATTTTCAGCTGTTATTACATTTATGAAATGAAGAAATCAACTAAAATGTCCAGTGGACCAGTAAATAGTCTAAGAAGATGTCATTTATTAATGAGTCTAGCCATTTTTTTTAAAAAAAGCTATGAATATAATTTTATACCTTTTTCATGCATGGAAGAATGTTTCTCTACACACCGCCTGGCTGTCTCTGACTTCACATGAAACCGCATCAATCAAAGAACAGCTTAGAAAGGAGAATGTTCACAGATGAAGCTGTGGAAATTTCCATGAGCTTCCCATTGCCAAAGCCCAAACCAATGACACTTGGTGCCAAAGTGTAACATCCAATCTTCTTCTTTTTTATTTCTCTAAGGAAAGCAGGTAAGGTATTTTGCTTTGGCAATTGGGTTTTTCAGTTGGGTTTGAAGAGGGAACACTAGGTCAGTTGACAGCCAATATAAGGGGGATAATCAATCTTCAGTTGTTTCTGGCATTTTCCTGATACCTATTTTGAACTACAATTTCAGGAATAAGTACATACTTGTTCTGATGGTGGCTTAAGCAAATTCAGAAATGGAATAATACTCCCACAATCTACCTTATCTAAACTGTTCCATGCCTAATCTTGCACTTCTTCATGTGTCAACTCCTCAGGCAGAGTTTGTCTGCCTTTCGACTTTAAAAGGGATGCCTAAAAGTCATACACATTATATAATAACTAGAAATACCCAGTTGAAAACATAGAAATCTGTTTTCTTAGTCCTAGCTCAGAATGGAGGTGGAAGAATGGGAAAGCTTTGAGGGCTCAAGACGTGATAGACCACAAAGCCCAGCAATCCTACATAGCATAGCCAGTTGTGAGTAATGCTAGGAGTTGTAATTCAGCAGGGTTACGTAAGTTTGGGGGCTGCAAAAATCTAGATCAACACTTAATGGGAGTATCGAGAGGCTTTAGTGATATTTCACGGATTGGGATTGTTGTCTGAACTTTTCAATCCTAAAGATTTTTCATTCCTCAGGATGTTATAGTTAGTTAGCTTATGTTAGTGTATGATTGTTAAATGTTTATACCCTGTATTTTGTTCTGGGAAGTTGGGGGGAGGGAGGGCTGGAGGGGGGGCAGGGTTGGGGTGGAGGGAGGGAAGGGGAAACATTTGTAAAACTTATTAAAACTTTTCATTAAAAAAAAGATTTCTCATTCCCCATTCCTCACAACTACACAGAGGCAATAGCTCACAGGAATTCAGGTAGAGATTTTCCAGCCATTATCTGATCTAGGTCTTATTTTCCTGTTACAACAAAGAACTATTCCCAACCAGTGGTGGGGTTCATTTTTTTTTACTACCGGTTCTGTGGGCATGGCTTGGTGGGCTTGACAGGGGAAGGATACTGTAAAATCTCCGTTCCCACCCTACTCCAGAGGAAGGTTACTGGAAAATCCCCATTTCTTCCTGATCAGCTGGAACTCAGGAGGCATAGAATAGATGGGGGCGGGGCTAGTCAGAGGTGGTATTTACTGGTTCTCCAAACTACTCAAAATTTCCGCTACTGGTTTTCCAGAACTGGTCAGAACCTGCTGAATGCCACCTCTGATTCTACTGTTAAGCCTTCTCTTATATTACAGGCAATCCTTAACTTACAACCAGAAGTGGGACCTGAATTTTGGTGGCTAAATGATGCAATGATTAAACGAGTCATCATGTTACTGGGCCCGATTTTATGACAATTTTTACCATAGCTATTAAACAAATTGGTCATTATGTGAGTCCAGGTTGCCCCATTGTCTTTACTTCTCAAAAGCTGGCTGGGAAGATTGCAAATCGTGATCACATAATGACAAGACTCAATCTTTCTAAATGCAAGCCACTGCCCAGCACCTAAATTGCAATCATATAAGTACAGGTGTGGCGTGGTGATCATAACTTCAAGAATGGGATGTAAGTTATTTTTTCTGAGGCTGTTGTATCTTCAAACTGTTATTACAGCTTTATAAAAATAATAAAGATGGAATAAAATATTTTAATTAATTAAACAAACAATTGTAAACTGAAGATTATTTGCAGCTCTCTTTTGAAATCACTGACTGGCTGCAAAAAACTTTAAGTCCATTAGATGGTATCAAAAGATTCAAGTTTTATTTATTTATTTGCTGTCATCTAGTGGGTAGCAATAAAGGGACATGGTGGCTCAGTGGCTAAGATGCTGAGTTTGTCGATCAGAAAGCTCTGCAGTTCGGCAGTTCGAATACCTAGTGCCGTGTAATGGAGTGAGCTCCCATTACTTGTCCCAGCTCCTGCCAACCTAGCAGTTCAAAAGCACGTAAAAATGCAAGTAGAAAAATAGGAATCACCTTTGGTGGGAAGTAACAGCGTTCAGTGCAACTTTGGCATTTAGTCATGCCAGCTGCACCACAGAGACATCTTCAGACAGCACTGGCTCTTTGGCTTTGGAACGGAGATGAGCACTGCCCCCTAGAGTCGGGAACAACTAGCACATATGTATGAGGGGAACCTTTACCTTTACCTTTAGGGGATAGCAATAGCAAGAGCACTTAAACTTATGTGCCCATTCATAATGCTTTTCAGCCTACTTTAAGTGGTTTACAGAGTCAGCATATTTTTCCCAACACTCTGGGTGCTCATTTTACCAAACCTCGGAAGGATAGAAGGCTGAGTCAACCTTGAGCCAGTCAGGATCAAATTGCTGGCACTCGGCAGAGTTAGGGTTCTGCAATTCTGCAGTCTAACCACTGCGCCACCATGGCTCGAATTGATAGCCTTACCTTTGAACCAGATAGTAAGGTATTCTGATGACATAGTGAACTAAAGTGAGCAAAAAAGTAACTTTCATCCTTTGATTCCAGGTTGATTTAATATTGTCCATTACTAGACATCCTATCTCTTAGCAACTAAGTATCAAAAGAGCTACTGAGGGAATAATTTTGGATAATTTAAATCACATAAGAATGCTCTTACTTAAAAGTGGCCAGATGCAGGAGAGGGGAAGAAGATGGCAGCTTTCCACTTGAAAGCTTAGGGTGGTTGAAAGACTCAAATTGTTATTTAATAGAGGCTCTTTATGGCCACATTTGACACCTACTGGTTCAGAATTCCTCCTGTTCGCAGTGTACGTCAGAGTTTCGAGCCAGTTTACAAACTTGGAAGTAACTTCAGATCTGCCATCTCCAGCTTGTTGATTGACAGGCCCAAGAAGTCACCACGTGGAGCCTAGATGGTAAGTATCAAATGCTTTGCTGCCATCCAATGACTTTTGTTGGTATTGCCTTTTCCAAAGCTAGCCCTCTCACTTCTGCCACTGCTCAGGTCATCATCTCTCCAATTTAATTAAAAGAGTGCACTCACAGCTGGAGGCCCTTTGCATACCTGGCAAGGGACTTGAGCTTCAGCCTCACCTCACCTGTATGCAAATACTCTGTTCTTTTCATCAGCCTGCCAAGAGAAGCAGAGCTTTATCTGAATTCCAAAGTCACAAAAACAGCATTGTACTCTGGCAGTTAATTTTTACCGGTTTACAATGTACTTGCTTTGCAAAGAAGATAATGCCAGCTAACCACAGCAAACTTCTGAACACAGCTGTTGTTATGCTTTATAGTGGATGAAAGCATTGATTTCTCCACCACCACTTTTGCAGATTGTGTCTGGGCCAGATAGAAATAGTCCTTCCTTGCTTTCATTTGAAAAAGGTTGTGTTTCTTCACAAAGACTGACCTGTTCAGGATTCTTCTGGCTTTGTCTCAGCAAAATTGGCAACGTTATATACAGAAGTAATGAGTGATATCTTGTAGACGGAAATGACAATGGGCCATGCCAAGGACAAGTGACAACAGGGTGAATAACGCCAGCTATAAACTTTACAAATCTAGCTATTAAGTGGATGAGATGTTAATTCCGACTTGGAACACCCAGACTTTTAAATCTTTGGGAGTCCAAGTAACTAGTACTTGAAGATGGGATGTTCTGAGAATCAGTCAAGAGAACGACTTGTATTTTAATCTCCTGCACAGAAAGAGGAAGGCTAATGTCTCAACCCCTTCCTGCCTCGTTCCAGTTTCCTGATGGAAATCATGACTTCATTTGCCCTAAGCGCTGTGTTTATTTTTTTCAGTATAAATAATAAAACAAATTATATTCTCATCTGGAAAATGAAATTGATATTGATGGTACTTGTTCAACTATACATACGGCATCCAAATTTATAATAGTCCGTATGTATAGGTATGTGTACATATTTTCACATATGCATACATAAACTGAAAGTGCATTTGATAAAACAAATGCATAATAGTGGGGATTTTCAGAGTTAGGATGAAGGAAATAAAACACCCATAGTCTGTAAACTAATTTGATATTGTTTAAATAAAATGCCCCTCTTCTACAAATTTTCCAGTTGTTTTTCTTTCCAATCTCCTATAAAGTTAGCCACTTTAACAGTCTGCATAATTATTATATTAGTCAATTAATCCATTTAAATCATATTGGAGGAGCTGAAGGATTGTTTCCCCAGTTATAATGTTATATATTGTATGATTTTCTTGGAAATGAAGAGGATATTAAATAATGGAAAATAGATAATTTTATAATTAAATAATGATAAAATAATAACTGCAGATTGTGTAAAATGAAACAATATTCAGTTTTGTTGGCGTATTTCCCAAAGTACTGTCTATATATCTGATTACCCAACTAACTGACAGTCCAATTTACCTTCAAAAATACAACCAGCATGGATGCCATCTAGTGACTATAAAAATGTGAATTAAAACTGAGAAAGTTTCTTGGATACAGATATATCAGATATCTGACTATCCCTGGGCAGATTATTTATTTTGCCTCCAGATTGGTTTAGCATTATATTTCAGTGTGTTTTCTTCCTATTCAGTCAGTACTCTAAAAAGGATCTGATGCAAAGAAATATATGAATTACCCATATACACGTGGCAGCAAGACAGCAAGCCAATTATATAAATTAAGGCAAAGTCTCTCTATGTTCTTTCTGGTCTATAGCCTAAGGGCAGAAATACTTGTGTTGCAAGGGTGGTTGTGGTTTTTTTTTTTTTTTTTGCTGCACGGAAGCACTGCAATTAAATTTTGATTTGCACAGCACTTTTAAAGTATTTACATGGAATAGTAATTAGGGATCTGACTATGCCAACAATATACTGGAATAGCAAAAATCCTGGCCAAGTATAGGAATTACTTGCTTCAAACCTTCGCAAAACACTGTCCAAACTATGTGACCTTTTTATGGCGGTGACACATTTGGAATATAGGATGGTAGAACCTGCACCTGTTGTATCATATGTTTGATGATAACTGGTTTGAACCAGGTGACTGTAAGGAAATGTATGGCGTTCTTTCTATTGTGTGGACTTATACAATCTTCCTGATAGTTATATTTGCACAGCGATGTTGTGGCACCCATTCAAAATAGAGGAAACAGTAATAATATTGTGCGGCAAAGTACAAAGCTTGTGGAGAATGGAAGCCCTGCTTTCCAGCAAAGCCTTGGGGATATAAAACCCAGGAGTGTAAAGTCCTTCAATGACTATGAAGTACCTGATAAAACACATTGCAAAGGTAGAGATTAAGAGATGAAGGTTTGAGCAAGGGCATCCTTGGTTCACATGAGGTGAATCACAAGGGCCTGGATTAAACCACACTTTCTCCACTTCGGCCTGTCATCCTCGCTGTCCTTTTCAGTCAGCAAATGTAGTAATGAAACAGAATGGGGTGTACATATTAATCCACAGCCCTTCGACACCCACACCCCTGTCTTTTTGGACTGAATTGGAAGTTTTGATGGAAGTCTATAACTGGATTCAACCAATCATAGTTATGGTATTCTGAGTAAATCCACAAAAGGAGAATTGATACAGTATAATAAGGAAATTCTCCTCTTAGCTATAGACAAGTAACATAATCCATAATCCATTCAATTAAGTATTAATGGGGAATAGCTAATGTGTCAGCTATGAAATTTTCAGGACTGGAATAATCTGGTTTAAGGTATCCATGTCCTTTAATTGTGTGGTCTCGGCAACTGAAGGCACTTAGCTATGTTTGGAAAGAAGCTACATAATGTAATGCTTTGATATATAGTATTTGGATGGGAGACCTCCAGAAGTATGCATGGCTGTAGGCTAAGAGTACCAGATATGGACTGCACACTCTAGTTGGCCAGTAAAAATCAACTGTGACATGCTCTGCCCCTTAATGGTTGCCTGCTAATCCTGATGCATCCGTCTACGTCTAAGAGTCCTACACTGGGAAATTTAAAAAAAAAAAAAAACCATTCTAGAAAAATGCAATGGGAAAACATTTCTTCATTGTTTCCAAGAAAACGGCATGAGCATGTCTACCTAAAGTTGAACTTGACTTGAAGAATACATTATCTTCAAAAATCTTATAACCAGATTATTGCAGTGCACTGAGTAGGGTTATCCTTGAAAATAGCCTATGAGCAAGAGCTGATTCTTGACTCTGACAGGTAGTATTACATGGAAGCTCCAGGAGAAACAATAATATGGAAATCAGACAAGATTATTGTCCTTCTAAAAATGAAAGCAAAGCAGTAAAGGTCCAACTTTATCCAGATATAACTAAATAGAGTGACATCTAGCGACCAAGCAGGGTACTGTATTGCCTTTAGCTGATAGTCCGTGTTAGAATGTATGCACTTTCCATTTGGATCATAAACTATAAAAAATATCCCCCCAAAGAGGAGATGTAAACTTCTGCTCTTAATGTGAATAGAAGCATATAGTGCACAGCAGAATGTCTCAAAATGTGGTGCTAATATGTCCCTGGTTGAATTTCACAATTTGTGCATTTTTATCATCATTTTTAGCATCCACCAACACTTCACGAACAGCAGCGACACATGGCATATGTGGCAGGGCATCCAAGCCATCACTGATTGCAGAACATCACCACCTGCCTGTGAGAGTGATGGCTCATTTCCAGATGTGTTAAACAGCTTCTACGCCTGTTTCGAAACACAGAATGATGTGACAGCAGGAAGCCCACACCTCCTTCCAATGACCAGATACTTTGTCTCTCCACTACTGACGTGAGGAAATCTCTAAGCAGAGTCAACCCACAGAAAGCTGCAAGACCAGACAATATTCCTGGCAGAGTGCTCAGAGGATGTGCAGACCAACTGGCAAATGTTTTCACTGACATCTTCAACATCTCTCTGAGCACCACTGTTGTCCCAAAGTGCTTCAAGACAATGACCATCGTCCCCGTGCTGAAGAAACCATCAGTGTCCTGCCTCAATGACTACCATCCCGTTGCACTTACTCCCATCATCATGAAGTGCTTCGAGAGGCTCATCATGAGGCACATAAAGACCTTGTTGCCCGTAACATTGGATCCACTAGTTTGCATACCACTCGAATCACTCCAACGACGATGCCATCTCCACTACACTCCATCTAGCCCTCACTCACCTAGAAAACAAAGACTCATATGTATGAATGCTATTCATAGACTTTAGTTCAGCATTCAACACTATCATTTCCCAACACCTGATGGGGAAGCTGAGCCTGTTGGGCCTGAACACCTCCCTCTGTAACTGGATCCTGGACTTTTTGACTGGAAGACCTCAGACAGTCCGGATCGCGAACAACACCATCATACTGAGCACTGGAGCCCCTCAGGGCTGTGTGCTCAGTCCTCTGCTGTTCACCCTGCTGATGCACAACTGTGTAGCAATGCACAGTTCGAATCACATCATAAAGTTCGCTGATGACATGACCGTGGTGGATCTTATCAGCAAGAATGATGAGACAGCATACAGAGAGGAGGTGGAGAAGTTAACGAACTGGTGTAAAGCCAACAACCTATCTCTGGATGTAGACATGTTGTTGACTTCAGGAGGACACAACACGACCACTCCCTGCTGAACATCAATGGCTCCTCCATGGAGATCATAGAGAGCACCAAATTCCTTGGTGTTCACCTGGCGGAGAATCTCACCTGGTCCCTCAACACTGGTTCCATAACAAGGAAGGCCCAGCAGCGTCTTTACTTTCTTAGGAAACTGAGGAAGGCACAGCTTCCATCACACATCCTCACAACCTTCTACAGAGGGACCATCGAGAGCACCCTGTGCAGCTGCATCACCACCTGGTTTGGGAATTGCACCGTTTTGGATCGCAAGATCATACAGCGAATAGTGAGGATGGCAGAGAAGATCATCGGGGTTGTTCTTCCCTGTCATGGACATATACACCACACGCTGCATCTGTAAAGCCAGAAACATTGTGGCTGACCACACACACACACCTCATACACGCTCTTTACTCTCCTGCCATCTGGAAAAAGGTACAGAAGCATTCGGGCCCTCACAAATGGACTGTGTAACAGTTTCTTTCCACAAGCCATCAGGCTCCTCAACGCAAAGAAACTGAACCATAAATACTTGCGAGCTATATGTAGTCCTGTATCCTGCTCTTTTTCTTTTTTTTCCTATGTTGTCTGATGTAGCACCTTGGTTCTGGGGAAACGTTTCATTTCACTGTGTACTGTACTGCGTATTGTTGCAATGACAATAAAACCTACTTGACTTGACTTGATCATTTGGAGCGTTATTTTTCCTTTCACAGAAAAAATAAAGTCAATACACTCTGTACTCAAGCTATAGGTAATCCTTAATTTACGATCACAATTGAACCCAAAATTTCTGCTATTAAATGAGACAGTTGTGAAGTGAGTTTTGCCCCATTTTATGATCTTCCTTGCCACAGCTGATAAGTGGATCACTGCAGTTGATAAGTTAGTAAACTTTTTTTAAAAGTGAATCTGGCTTGCCCATTGACTTTGCTTGGTGATCACGTGACCTTGGGATACAGCAATAAATATGAATCAGTTGCCAAGCATATACATTTCGATCACATGATCATGGGGATGCTTCAGAGGTCGCAACTGTGAAAAAAAGTCATGTCACTTTTTTCAGTGCCATTGTAACTTTGAACGGCCACTAAATGAACTGTTCTAAGTCAAGGACTATCTGTTATTTGGAGATAAGAGGGTTAAATGTCTCCTCCTCCTAAAATGTTTCAGTTTTGATCAAGTGCAGACTGCCATTGCCTATATATATCTCTTTCATTTATTTTCCTGTCCTCCCAATTTCTCTTCCATTGAAGTCAGCTTGGAATTTCTCTCACAAAACAGAGCTTTGGTCCTTGTTGATCTAAAAGAGAAATTTCAGAATGCCTCTTTACTAAATTCTGTGAGTTTCAACACTCACATTTTTTAAAAAAAAGGAGGAGGTCTGAAATTATGGCTCACTCCATTCTCAAAGTATGAGATGAAAAAAAAAATCCTATGATCTCACCATACTTGAACATCTTTTGATGGAACATAGGGTTACAATTAAAACCATTTAAAATGTAAAAATACCATGAGATTATTATCTGTATGCTAGCTGCATGGAAATTTACAAAGAAGATAATAGGTAGAAAGAATTGGGTACATGACTTATGGATCGTATTAATATTATTTTCAAATATACTTTCATAGCTTAAATTTTACTTTAAATGTAATCTTAGGTACTCAAGAAGTTGGATTCTTAGTCCATCAATGCATTTTATAGCATAGCAACCTATGCTTTATTTTCTCTGAATGGGACCTACATATGTAGACCAACATTCATACACTCCCCAATAAGAAGAACTGAAATCCTGAAGTTGTTAAAACTTGCTATGGAGTGAGTCTGAAACAAATATTAATACTTTTCTATAAATCATTAATTATTTGTTCTGTTCTTGACTAATCAAAATATAGGTGTACCCCATTCAAACCGCTGCTTCACTTTTGAAGATACAGTGCCTATGTTTGGTGACAATTCCATTAATTGTGAATTCTTGGTTGAATTCAAGAAAAGCACATATAAAAGGAATGGGTCAAGGCACTCCTATAAACAGAACCCTTTTTTTTAGAGCTATCTATGACTTTATTTAAGCAGAATAAAGCCCATATGGTAATATTATGGTTACATTTTAAAACATTTGATCTTAGCAAAAGCCTTTTGGGTAGCTCCAAGTGTCATTGCTTTTGGCCAAGTGAAATATATACACTACATAATTTGAGCAATCTTTATGAATAAAAGAAAATAAAGTTCTCATAAGACCTATCTCCACATGATGCTATGAAGGAGACTTCCCTCCAAAATTATATTCTTCTGATATGACTCTGGCAAATAAAGCAGTATTCCTACTTCTAACCTCCGTCGCTCTGTTGGCCTTTCACATTTGCACATGCCCAGGAAACATTTCTGTCAAAGTGAAGCAGTGGGCAAATTGAAGGGGCTTGGATTGACGGCATTGAGAAGGAGCACCTTGTCTTTCAAGATATACGAACATACATTCATGGAAAGTACTCAGAATCCAAAATTTGCCCCATATTAGGCCATGAATGAGGTTATCATCTGTGGCCAACAGGTGTTGCTGCTGTTGCCCCCACACATTGGAGTTCTGAGTTAACCACCCCCCATTAGGGTAGGAGGGTCGGTTGCCCACACCTCCAGGAAACAAAGCAGGTGCTTTCCTTGCCCATCCAGCCAGGGGGCTGGTTGAATTACATTTGGAAAGAATAGCCTTGCTTCTTTCATGAAATTCAATTACAGAGAAAGAGAGGTGGCACCTTTTGTGATGCGATGGGACAATCTGCGCTTCTCGTGGCCCCCTTCTGCTGGCTACTTTGATCTGAGTGCTATTGTCTGGCTTTAACACCTTCACCTTTAATTCCAAACAGAGGAGGCCTATCCAGCAGTTTTTCTATAGCAAGAATTGTTCAAGTCTTCTTAATAGGAACCCTCAATTATCCAGGAAGCCAGAAACTAAATACACATAGTTTTGGTGAAATATAAGATTATTCTCACCAGTATTAAAACAAGTAGGAGAGGCCACATTAAAGACTCAGGTTTTACTTTCTAAGACTATTGCTTAATAAAAAGCACACTGGCAACAGCTCAGCAGCACATTAGGGCTGGAACCAGTTCAACCCAAAATGCAGAAAGGAGATGTAACTGAGTAAAATAATACAGGTCAGACAGGCTCTTCAGCTCACCTTAATAAGATCATTATTGTAAAGCCCTATCGCCATATTGACATGACCCAAGCCTGTGGCAGTTCAACACTATAGTATTGCAGATTTGCATCACAATCCTTGGTGGAACAAAACCACACTCCTCAGTTGGGGAGAACTGCAACCTAAGCTGCCAGAATCCAATCCTGCACGATAATTCTCACGTACATTTTAGGATCAGAACAGTGTTGGATTAGGAGGACAGTTTCCTAAATGACCAAGAAAAAATTTCACTCATGCTCAACAAAAGACGTCTCTCGCTTGGAAAATCAAACCATTTGGTCTCCTCTCCTAAATAGCTTTACCACTCTTTCCCTTTTTCAGATGAGTAGATTACAGTAATTATTCATCAGCTGCATAGATATAACGTTCTTAGGCTTCGTGCATTGGCTTTTTAAAATTAATTAATGTTGGGTTTATAACCTGGTCTTTATTTCAGGAATTCAATGTGGCATATAAATTATATGTGTACAGGTCACACTAAGCCAGTTTGCAGTTTACCCAGATGTATGCAACAGACTAATTTGTAAGCCATGATCTAGAAGCCAATGGCTGGATTTACATAATATCGAAAACCAGAAACAAACAAATCACTTTTTACCTCAACGTCAACCCAACTGGAACATTCTTTTCACCATTTTTTCCTGCAAGAACCCTGTAAATAGTTGGGCTGAGTTACAGTATCTCCTGGCATAAAGCCACTTGTTAAGTTTCCATGGCTAAAAGTGCATTTGTGTTTGGTCTCTGGAGTTTTTTAACTTCAAACTCATAAACCCTGTAACACAGGAACGGTTTCTAAACATCGGGATATTGTCCCACTGACAATAACCCAAGCAACACTATCACGTCCATGTTCTGGCAAATATTAGCTGAACTTCCTGGAGTTCTTGGTTTACATGATTGACTATCAATGTGAAATGCAGTTTAGGACAAATTATCCATGGTCTGTTATTGTACTTAATTTGGGTAGAATAAAAGCAGATTATTGAGCCCACAATCTAAAGCACAAAGTAATCTACTTTGGAGATCTGACTAGTTTTCTGATGTAATGCTCTTCTTCCTTTGCCACTTTGGGTTGTAGCCATCTTGATTTTTATGAGACCCATCCAAAACATCATTGTTCTCTTGTTTAATACGTGTGAGTATGTGTGTGTTATAATGTGCCTGCTTATATATGTACATATTGTGGCTCATTGTGCAGTCAGATCAGTACATTTAAAATAGGAGGGGAAATTACTTTTCATTTGTCCTTGACCGGATTGGCAACACTCTGAAGATTATCTGTTTAAAGCAGGGGGAGGCAATTTACAGCTAGAGTGGGTGGTCCAGTCATTTGTCACCACTATCAGAAAGGAAGCTATAACTCAAAAACAGAATTGGCCATCTTTGGAAGAAGTAATATGGCTAAAATATGTTCCCAAGCAAAAATAATTATACTGCCAATACTGGATTCAAGGAATCATGGTCGATCTGAAGATTTTAACTATGTGGCCTCCGTTTTCCATGTCATTGTTAGACAAGATTCTCTCTCTCTCTCTCTCTCTCTCTCCCCCTCCCTCCCTCCCTCTCCCTCTCTCTCTTCCTCCCCCATCCCCAGTTCTTTATTGCTTGTTTCAGGCACTCAAATTATTTCAGCTGCTTTATGTACTGAATAGCAAGAAAAAGCATAGTATAAAAGGGAAAGTGCCTGACATTTTTCTCTCAAGATGAAAAAATATCTACAGCAAGTTTTTACATTCAGCATCAAGTGGTTTCCAAATGAATCACCCATATAGATCTGACATCAACAGCAAGAGCAGCAGCATTTCCCCATCTTAAATAGAATAACAGAGTTGGAAGGGACCTTGGAGGTCTTCTAGTCCAAACCCCTGCTTAGACAGGAAATTCTAATCCATTTCATACAATTGAGTATCCAATCTCTTCTTAAAAACCTTCAGTGTTTAGCATTTACAACTTTTGGTGGAAAGTTGTTCCACTGATTAATTGTTCTGTCAGGAAATTTCTCCTTAGTTTTAGGTTGCTTCTCTCCTTGATTAGTTTCCACCTATTGCTTCTTGTCCTGTCCTCAGGCGCTTTGAAGAATAGCTTGACCCCCTGTTCTTCATGGCAACCCCTGAAATATTGGAATACTGCTATCATGTCATTCCTAGTCCTTTTCATCAGACTAGACATACCCAGTTCCAGAAACCATTCTTTATATATTTTAGCCTCCAGTCCCTAATTATGTATGTTGCTCTTCTCTGCGCTCTTTCTAGTCTCAACATCTTTTTTTACAGCTTCCATTTTTGTAATTTTTTTATTTATAAAAGACGCAGAAACTTCCATGATTTTCTTATCACTGCAAAATGCTTTCCTAAGCGGGTAGAAGAATGCTGCATTCCTAATAAAAAGTATGACTCAGAAATAGTTGGGCCTAAAAGTATGTTCAGAAGATGTTCCTTCTTATTTTCATGTAAACTCCCTTGGTATGTTACACAGCTTGTAGTCATGTGAGGATTGCTTGTATTTAGAAAATGCAGTTAAATGAAGACAAAATGTTTGTAAGAAAATATATCCAAAGACAAAATTTTCAAATTAAGAAACAACCCCAGTTAATACTCTATACAAGTTTCTTGGAGGCATCAAACCTCAGTCACTGAAGGATTCATACCTTCCTTTTTAAGACAATGATTAGATTCATATGCCATTGCTGCTCAACTTAACCAACAGGATTGTTGCAAATGTAAAAATAGGGGGAGGAGAGGAACTGAGCCAGGTATTATCTCCCTAACAATAGCAGGATAACAGAAAAAACTATTACTATCAAGTGTGTATGTATGATACACACTCCGTTTATGTGAAGCAACAACTCAGACAACATGGGAGCAATACCTCCATTGTACTGTACCATGTAGTGGATGATTTTTCATTCAAAACTAATCTGTAGAAACTGTGCAATATCTGTCTGATGCTATGATGCTGCTATATGATTTACATATTGGCAGTTTTACTCTAAACCTGGGATGTCCAACTATGTCAACCTTAGGACTTATGGACTTCAATTCCTAGAATTCCCAGCCAGCTATGCTGGCTGAAGAATTCTGGGAACAGAAGTCCACAAATCTTAAAAGTTGCCAAGATCGGACTCCCTTGCTCTAAATCTAAGCTCCAACAGCAAAAGGACAATTATTACCATTATGCATTAAGAAAGCCAATCTGCTTGCGATTCAGGACTTCAGATTTAATGCTAGTAGAAACACAAAATAATTTATAAAACACCAACTGTTTCAAAAATATTTTAATTACATATATCTGTGCTCTTAAAAAAGGACTCACATAGATACATTTTACAATTTCCTTTTTTTTCCAAGTTAATACATAAAACTTCATAATATGCAAGTAACTTTATTGGTTTCTTCATATGTTCTCAGAGCATGAGACATTCAAAATTATATTGCACTGGTAAACCTGGAGCACTGAATTGCCCAAATTGCACCACTGGAAGAAAAACATAGCATGAAGAATGTTTGGAAGTTATACTTGCTATCCTGAGTAGAGAACAACACTTATTTTTCTTAAGCTTAAAATTAAAGAAACGTTCCATAAAGAATCATGTTGTTTGTAATAGTTGTTACTGATGCCCAAAAAATAAACCAAAGCCAAAGATAGGGGAATTGTCCTCCTGAAGCTATTTCAACAGCCCTAGGAATACAGCTAATAGTGAAAGATGCTACCATCAACATCATCTGGAGTACCAATAGGTCCTCACTGTTGAAGTAAGCTATGAAAACTCTGGGCTGAAAAGAATGCCAGTTTCTGTAGCTATAAATATATAGTTAGTATATATTAGTAGCATAAAATAGATTTAATATTTCAGAGAAAGGGTACAGCCTCGTTGCTCTTCTTTAACTCTCTTTGTGTAAAAGAATTTTTAAAGAAGGGTAATATTCAAAATGCAATCGATCAGTAATATAGTAAAGAAAGGATTTTCTTTTTGAAAGTAGGAACTGTATCAACAAAGAAAATATATCCAAATGAATGCACATCAGAAATGCAGATCATAGCAAATGAAATGGCTATTGATCAATAACTGTTTAATATTATTTTCTGCTTAAGCAACTGTTTAATAAATATTTTCCTAGATGGTCACTCAGAGATGCAAGAGTGGTATACCAGTCTTTCAGCTTCCATATTTTGTGTAACATGGAACACATTGTTTTTCTACTTTAATATTTACTTATTTTGTTATTAATTAATTGTTATTTAAGGGAAGTAGGGAATAACTAAATCTTTTGTCGAGCAGTAGCTGCTATATTTGTTCTCCATTTAACATTTCTCAAAAGAAACAAAATCCATCTGGATACACTGGCACGTTCTCCACAAATCTAAAATGACTTTGTATTTTAAAGGAAAAAATTACTTGAAAGAAAGATATCCTTAGAGATTAATACAGCTATCTCTTAACTATCCCTTCCTCTTTTATTTAAATCAAAAAATACAAAACTGATCTGCGTTTGCATGACACAATAAACTAAAAAGTAGCAATCACATTATAGGCTAATAGGGCTATAAAAAAATCTACCACTGCAAAATGTAACATTTTTCCAGAATGGGTTTATGATGCTCTGCATAAAACAAGACAGGATCGTGTTTGGAACACCACAAACTGATTCCAGTTCAGAGGATTAACTTTTGTGAAATCACTGGAGCATCCTTAAATCAGCATGGTCCAGAAAAGAAACATTCAATTTCTAGAAGACTAAGGGTTTGGCCTTAGGCTACACCAATTTCATTTTGAACTATTTCAAGTATAAAACTTCACAAATGTCCCTATGATGAGCACTCAAAAATTGTTTTGAGGCTTCTGGAAGCTGCACTGTTTTGGGATCAACATTTTTTGGAATGTACAAAACCAGCACTTCTGCACTCTGTGTGAGTTCATGCAAAAAACATCTCACTGCAAAATCTCTTGCACACTTTTAAAGCAAACTATTATATGAACCAGCCTACCTGATGAATACAGTACGTTGTGTGGACCCAGAAAATTGGGTTAAGTAAAATATGGCCTTTATATATGTCAATGTTTTTCAACCTCATCAACTTTAAGATGTGTGGACTTCAGCTGTCAGAATTACTTAGGCATTTCCACGTATCTTAAAGTTGCTGAGGTTGAGAAACATTACATATATTATATAAACAGAACTATGTTGCCTAAGGAAGAGAATTAATATTTCAATGCATTTTTAATTAACCAAATACTATGAGATGACCATAGTTATTTAATCAAATTCTTTAGTGTCAAAAGAATTTCCCTTTCAGCATTGATGAAAAAATTCAGGAGTTAGACAGAAAATAGAAGAGTAATTCTATATAGCATCCCTGAATGAATAATTTAATAATAGAATAGAAGCTCTATAATACACTAAATCAGGTTAATCTAGATGGATCATCTTTTCAGGTCAAAGACATAAAAATCTCAGGGAGTCACACCAATAGATGTTTTACATAACACCTGATGGAATCATAAAATAGCCAATACAAATAATTTGCTATTGATATGATTAAAAGGACTAAGGGACTTAATTTCTATAATTTTGTTTTTACTGACATGAAACAATGTTGCATTTTTATTAGGTGCCCAAATTTTATGGCCGATAAGTGCCTTTTGAATAATGTCTATGTGTCAGAAATGTTCTCACAAAATGGGTTGGGGTGTACTCACAAAATGTTTGCCACAATACATGTGGACAGTTACAAAACTCAATAAAGAGAAAGCCAAATATTTCAACTCTTTTCCTCTCCATTACTTATTTCAGCAATGACACACAGATCAGGCTTCACCAAAAAAGGGAAAACAAGGCAAAGTTGAGCCTCAAACAAGAAATAGGGATTGTAACCGGTTCTCTTCCCACAATGGTTTTAGTCTAGATCAGAGATGTCAAACTCGTGGCCTGCAGGCCAGATGCATCATGGCCACGCCCACACCCGGTTTAGCAAAGTGGGGGAAAGTCCTGATACGTCACATGACGCTGCCGTGATGACATGAGTTTGACACCCCTGGTCTCAAAATTACAAGAGCTGATCCTGATAAGGGGAGCAGGGAGACAAAACATTAAGCACCTTAATGTCATGAATTCAAGTCCCCAAAGGCTGCTTGGCACATCATTAATGTAACATACAGTCAACCAGGGTGGATAAAAATCAATGGTTTTTTTTAAAAAAAATATTTTAAAAATCACATTTTTTTTAATTTTTATCAAATTTGTTTTAATAAAATGCTTTTGGAATAAAAATCTATAGTTTCCTATTTAAGATACATTAATAATTTAGCTTATTCAGCATGAAATGGAGCTTAGTTATGTAGCATGAGGCTGTAAATTCTGCAATATTGGGACTGTCAGTGAATCAACAGCACGTCTGAGGAGGAGCTGCTATGGGACAGAGGTGACAGTTGCTCTTTAAATATTATGATTTAAATCATGTTGATTTAAATCAAGCCTTTTTATTAGTGATTGAAATCATGATTGAAATAGACTTGATTTAAATCAAATCCACCCTGCAGTCAACCAAGGGCTGAAGTGATATTCACATGAAGTTGCTATGAAGATTTGGGCAGATATTAAAACTAGAATTGTATCCTTCTTCTTTCTAAAATAGCTTGCCACAGTGGAACACATAACAACTTTTTATATGAATCCCTAACTTTAGGTTTTAAACTTTTATCCTGTATTTGAAACATTTAGACATTTACTAAAACACTTTTGCAAACAATAAGGCACTGCCCTGGTGCGTCACACAACAAATACTAAAAAAGGAAGTTTGCCTCTGTAGAAGGTTTGCATTTTGTATTATCTGTAGCGCTACACCGGACCAGTGGATTTGATTATTTATCTTCCACCACATTTACTATAAAGTGCAGTATCACTGATCCATTTCTCTTTCTTAAAAGCATTTAATACCCCCTAATTCTTTATTCCATAAATCAACTTAAAAGGAAGTCAAATTAGGATTTTAAAAATATGTTTAAAGTGAACCCAAGTGTCCTTTAAAGACCGTCTATTGTAGGCAACGGTCAAAATTAAAATCAAGATTTTAGCGCACTTTCTAGAAAGAAATTAAGAGTTCTCTTTAGCTCTAAAACCTGCATGCAGGGATGATGAGGCTGGATGGCCATTTCCAGCTAGATGTCATCTATATAGATGCATATGTGGATGCTGGTGAAGTCTTGCAATCAATTCTTCCTCCGTTGGTTCTTCTAAAACATCCCTGTAAGAACAAGCCAGAATCACTGAAAAAATAGCAGAGCCAGTGTCTTAGGACAGACATTGTACATATTTTTACACACCAGAAATAACTTCCCTAGGCCTTCAACACTAACTTTCAACATTAAAAGCCTCTGTAGTCCATCATTCATGACTCAATTCCCAATAGATAACTTCATATGCAAAATTATATTTTTGCTTTATTTTAAAATAGATTACCTAGCAACTTCGCTAGAGCAGGGGTCTCCAACCTTGGCAACTTTAAGTCTTGTGGACTTCAACTGCCAAGCTTCACTGGCTGAGGAATTCTGGGAGTTGAAGTCCAAAAGTCTTAAATTTGCCAAGGTTGGAAACCCTTGCGGTAGATTATCATATAAAGGTAGTCCCCGATTTACAGCAGTTCATTTAGTGACCATTCGAAGTTACAACAGCAGTGAAAAAAGTGATTTAGGGCTTCTTTCACATTTACGACTGTTGCAGCATCCTCATGGTCACTCCATCCCCTTTTGTGACCTTCTAAAATCAATGGGGAAGCCAGATTCACTTAACAACCAAGTGACTAACTTGGTGGTGGGTTGCAGGTGGTATGCTCCCCCAGTATGGGCATACCGGTGCCTGCCGGGAGCACCAGGTACCATTCCAGTACGGTGCTCCGGAGAGCCCGCCTGCCCTCCTTACCTGTATTTAATCTCTTTGGTGCTTCCGCGCACGTGCATGGAGCATACGGCTCCTGCACGACGCTCCGCCGAGCAGCTGGAGCATTGCGGAGGTGTCGCACGAGGTAAGGACGTGTGCACGCGTGCTACGCGTGTTCATGTGGTGGACGCTGGGCCCCGTTGCACCGTACTGGTTGCAATGGGCTTCGGAACCCACCACTGCACTCACTTAACTGCAATGATTAATTTAACAAGTGTGGCGAGAAAGGTCGTAAAATTGGGCAAAAAGTGCTTAACAAATGTCTCACTTAGCAACAGAAATTTTGGGCTCAATTGTTGAGGACTACCTCTTAATAATATAACAAAAATAGGGCAACATGCTCTAAATTCTGGCACTCTCTATATGGATCCCTTGCTGCTGTTTCTCCTTTGAGTGCTTCCTTCTCCTTTAGCCTTGGCAGTAAAAAAAAAAAAAAAATGCACATTTGTCCCACTCTAGTCCTCAGTAAGTTTCTTTTCTCAATTAAAAATATAAAGCGGCTACATTGCTGCGCTTGTACCTGAAGAGGAGTTCCACCGTCATTTGATATTCGACTTCTGAGAGAGATGGCCTATGGCAGCGACGATCCCATTTATGAATAAAATTCTGCAATTGAAGAAGAGGAAACCAACACCATTTCATAAGAGAGAAGCCTCCTACTCAATTCATTTGCAATATATATATATTTTTAAAAACTCAAGGCACGTAGCCAATTCATGTGATTAGCATATAATCAGAGATAGCTATTTGTGGAAGTCACAGCAACAAAATTATAACTGTTGAAATTTGGGGCTTGAAAGAGGGACAATTCAGTTCTAGAAGATTTAAGGGAAGCTGCTGCACCAATTTCTACGGACGGCATACTTCCTTTCTTTATTAACAATTCAAAGTAAATACCTTACAAACAGGCATGAAATGCTCCAATCTTTGCTACCAGTTTGAAAGTAAATACCTTACAAATAGGCATGAAATGCTCCAATCTTTGCTACCAGTTTGGAACCGGGAGCGCTTGCACACAGTTCTTCTGTGCATGTGCAGAATCTTCTGCGCATGTGCACAGCATCCATGATGATGTCTGGGCAAGTGCTCCGCCACCGCCACTACCAGTTTGCCTGAACCAGAACGAACCGGCAAAATACCACCTCTGCTTAACATAAGGTGCTCAAGATAAGTGTCATCAATAATAATATGTAAAGCTTGAGACCAATATTAAAGGGGTGTGTGTGTGGGTGTGTAAGGGGCTTCCATGGAAAGTCACTGACTTTCAACTCTAGTAACCCGATTTAAAAATATATTTTTTTCCAGATAACTTAGTATATGCTGTCCATCCTACTGTGACATCAGGAGATTTGCCAGTCCAAGTGAAACCACCCATAAATGCAATTTGCTACTCCAAGTGAAACCACCCGTAAATGCTCATGTGGTCTTCAGGCCTATCGCTTTGGATGACTAGTCAAGCCTTACCTCTAAAAGCAAGGCTATAAAAAGATTGACCCAGATGACAGAGGAAGTCAGCCACCAGGTGACAAAGTACAATTTTGACCAGCTGTAAAAGAAAAAAAAAAGGATAAAATCAAGTCATGCCTATTATTACAATTGCAGTCTTAGAATTCCCTGCACTGTGTGACCTGTAGCACACCACACATTTCCTGTCTGGTATTCCTTCCAGTTACTTCTACAAATTAAAAAGGTCCACATCCTTGTATTCTCATAGATGAATTATTCCTGCCACTTAGTGTATTTTTCAGAATATAAGACGCACCTTTTTTTTCCTCAAAAGAGGCTGAAAATCTGGGTGCTTATACACCCATTATAGCATTTTTTGCCTCCCGAAGCCCCGCACCTTCACCAAAATGGCCGTGTATACCCTTATGGAGGCTTTTAGAGAGCTCCTTGGTGCTGGGGGGGGGCAGAAATGAGCAAAAAACCAGCCTTTTTGCCCCTCCCCCAGCCCCCAGCAGCACTCTATAAGCATCCATAAAGCTATGCATGCAGGTTTTTTTTGATAAGAAACGGGACGGTTTTTGCCCACCCACCCCAAGAGCACTCTGCAAGCCCCCTCCCCCCCAAGGTTATTCATGCCTTTTTTTAAAAAAGAAACGGGCCCGTTTTCAGGAAAAATGGGCCGTTTTGGGGAGGTTTGCAGAGTGCAAAAACTTTTTTTTCCTTTCGGAAAGCTCTTTAACTGATTGATGAGAATTACATTGATCAAGTGCTGTGCCAGCAGAAACACCTACCTATCTACTATATTTCTCTCTATCTCTATTTCTCTCTCTCTATCCCTCTATCTACCTACCTACACACTCTCTCTCTATCCCTACCTACCTACTGTATTTCTGACTCTATTTCTCTCTCTCTCTCTCTCTCTCCGTATCCCTTTATCTACCTAATTACCTAACTACTCTCTCTCTCTCTCCCTACCTACTGTATTTCTCTCTTTCTCTCTCTCTCTATCCCTCTATCTACCTACCTATTTTTTTTAAAAAAAATGCCTCTTCAAAACCTTGGTGCGTCTTATACACCGTAGCGTCTTATACTCCAAAAAATACGGTTTCTTGTGGCCTTTTAGCATTCCTTTTCTGGCTCTAGAATTTTCTTGACGATTTTTTTTCCTAAATATCCCTCAGGATACAATCTAAATCCACTCCACTGCTCATCCCAAAGGTGCTTTTTACAAAAGCCAATTGGACTTCCTTGGTTTGTTTGTTTTTTTAAACTTTGAAATCATTTCACTTCTCTGAAGAAGAACTAAAGAAGTTTCTTGGATGAAAAACAAAATGTTTTTAAAAGAAAAAAACGAGAAAGTCCAGTTGCTTTTTGGAAACAAGCACCTTTGGGACAACCATGACCCGGACGATTGACAATCTCTGTACTCTATTGCTCATATGTTCTAATCTAATTAAGACCATTATCATTTCTAGATTTTGCAGTTTATGTATCATAATTCGCTTTTAAAAAAAAATATCATCTATACCCCTTAGTATACTATTGCTGATTGATGGTTTATCCTGGCAGTGCTCCAGAATAGGCAACCAACATATTCCCACTCTATTTTTCACTTTGTCTGACAGCATAAAACTAATAGAGGATGCTATATATATAGCTCAGAGTTCATCTGTGGGGTCCTTGGGACTTTCTGAGCGTGGTTGTTATTTTGCAGACATTTCACTACCCAACTAGGTAACATCATCAGTACTAAGAGCAGTGGTGGGTTCCGGATCCCGTTGCAACCAGTACGCTGCAACAGGGCCAGGCATCCACCATGTGCATGCGTGCAGCACATGGACAGTGCGCACATGAGTACTTACCGCCCGCAACACTCCAGCTGCTCGGCGGAGCATCGCACAGACGCTATATGCTCCATGTGCGTGCGCGAAAGCCCTGATCGGCTCAAATACAGGTAAGGAGGGCGGGTGGGCGGGCCCTCCGGAGCACCGTACAGGAAAGGTACCTGCTGCTCCCAGCAGGCACTGGTATGCCCATACCGGGGCATACTGGTCGTATCACACCACTGACTAAGAGGGAATGGAGTTTGCTGAGTATTAAGGACCATACATTGTAAAACTAACTACAATGATGAGTCTATCATGTAGTAGGGATCCTGGTTTTGCTGTTTCTGCATAGGCCAAGAAAGTAGCAAAACAGAGTATATGGTACAAGATAAAGTGCAGATTTTTTTTTTTAAAAAATGGAGACTGTCTGATAATCTTGGAGAAGTTCATGTCTGCATTAGGATACCAAATGTATTGCAAAAAGCATAGCTTTAATTCATTACTCACGGAGATGTATATCTGGAATATGCCTCCAAGAAAACCTGCCAGTTGTTCACAACCATCACATCCCACAAAGTCACTAATGCTGCCTATATTAGGGATAAGAGAAGTAGTTGTAGTGCACATTAATCTATTATGAGAATTTCAGAAAATATAAGAGAAAATGTAGAGCTATCAAGACAACAAACTAGAATATGGATAGGGATAGGGATAGGGATAGGGATAAGGGATAAGGGATAGGGATAGGGATAGGGATGGGAAGGGATGGGACGGAACGGAACAAAACAGAACAGAATAGAATTCTTTATTGTCTAAGTGTGATTGGACACAAAAGGAATTTGTCTTCAATGCATAAGCTTTCATTGTATATAAAAGCTGTAAGTGATAAATCATAAGCATCATAAAAATATATTCATTATAAATCATAGGATACAACACTTAGTGACAGAATCAACATAAATTGTACTAGGAAACTAAATAAAACAATATAAATCGTAAAGAGGCAAGCAACAAAGTTATAGTCATAAGTAGAAAAGAAAATAGTAATTAAAGCAACTAATTAATACATATTGAATAATACTCACAGCAAAATCATCAAAGTTGTTTGGCCAATACTCCAGTTGTTCAAAAGTGCCACACTTGACAGTTGTATTTACAAAACTATAATGGAATAATAAACAACTAGAAATTATTTCATCGCTGTATGCAATGTGGCACTGCACAGATCAAATGTTAAATTGGCAGATTCTTTTACCATAAGTATACTTTTAGATTTCTTAAAATGAAGAGGAAAATTAAGTCTGGAGATTTTAAATCTATTAAAAATGTAGACAGGATTAAAAAAAGAATAAGATGCTTCAGAACTAAAAGAATATAATGAGAAAGATAAACAGTCAGCCAGATGTTGGAGCAGAAGCATTAACTTTAAATTCAAGAAATACAGGTATTCCTCAACTTACTGGGACTGGAATTTCTGTTGTAAGTCATTGCAGTTGTAAGTTGAGACAGCCCTATTTTTTACAATGGTTATTCATGGAGTTGTGAAGTGGGTGCAGCTTCCCCAACAATCATTTTTGGCCAAAAATTGGCAGAAAAAGATCACAAATCACTTGATTTCAGGATGCTGCAGCTGATTCAAATTTAAAAATCCTCTCCTCTCTCTGTAGTCTTATGTAGGTAGTTCTTGGACAACCATTTGTTTAGCCACCATTCAAAGTTACAACAGCACTGAAAGAGTGACTTACAACCGGTCCTTACACCCACAACCATTGCAGCATCTCCATAGCCACATGATCAACATCTAGGTGCTTGGCAACTGGCATTTATTTATGACAGTAGCTGTGTTCCAGGGTCATGTGATCTCCATTTGCAATCTTCCCTGCTAGTTTCAACAAACCAAATTAAGGGGGAAAGCTAGATTCACTTAATGAATATAGTTTACTGAACAATCAAGGTGGGAACTGTGACAAAAATGTTGTAAATGGGGTGAGACTCACTGGACAACCACTTTGCTTACCAATGGAAGTTCCAGACCCAATTGTCATCGTTAAATCAAGAACTATCTTATATATTAGCCTTATTTGCACAAGAAACACCACAATTGGGCTGTTGTTATTAACATTTAGAAGTTTTACAGATCTATTTCCATGCTGAGGCTATACAAGCCAACTGTATTTTCTGGCCTTCTTGCAAGCAGGAATGGCATGCTGATTTCCCATCTTACCTGACATTGCCCATGGGAGTGATGGTGCCTCCAAATAGCTCCATGCCAATTATTGCAAATGCATAGAAAGCCACCTGAAAGAAAAGTTGACATGAAACTGAAGCCAACTGAGAACTTTGCAACAACACAGTGTAAGGTTCATTTAGTTGATCTAATAAATCAGAGGTATGGATTATCGTTGAACTCTGATTTCCCCTCCCTGTTGCTTAAGCTTATACTACTGTCTGCATCACACTTCCAGGAGAGTGACCCCATGATTTGATGCTCATTCATTTACGTAAATACAGTTGCACCATTTTTTTGTTCAGAGCTATCAACAGACTGCACAAAGCATTTGCTGAAAATCACTGCATTGCTCTGGAGAAACAGCAACTGGCAAATCCAGGGTTACACTTAACGTATGTCTTGTCCCGTTACCTGGACTTGTCGTAGTCAAACTTATATTTTCCAGGAACACAAAAAGAATTGTTAACTTTGAATTATAAAAATAGAGGGGGAATAAAGACAGCAAATGTGCAAAAGATTCTTGTTTGGCAATCTTAAAAGTAGATATACTCCAGAAAATTTAAATCATGTTCCTATTCATATGGTTTCTAACTCTGTAATGCTCTTCCTAATGTTATAACACCTTCTCCACTCACATTGTTTGGGGTGCTGCAGCCAAATATCCCAATAACCTAAACGTTATATACTACTATTCCTATAAATACAGCATGTCCAGGTAGGCTGTAGTGCTTCTGCACATAATAGATGTTCCTTCAAACAATTAATTACTTCACTGTGATTCTCATTACCCTGATTTTCAGATGGGCACTAAGCAGAGGTGGGTTGCTCCCAGTTCGGCCTGGATCAGGTGAACCAGTAGTGGCGGTGGCAGGAGGCTCCACCCACCTGCCCGGATTGTTCTGCGCAGATGAGCACGAGCACGAGCACGAACGAACTGGTAGCGCTGGGATTTGCAACCCACCTCTGGCACTAAGTGCTTTCTGGCAGAAAAGCATCATAACATCTATATGTAGTTTTTTTTAGATGTCAAATTATTTTTATAAAAATGGTCCGATAAATGCATTCAAATGTTATCTATGGGGTCTATTTTTTTAAGGAATAAAATGTATCTCAGCAAATCTAACAGTCACTTAGAAAAGTATTAAAATGTGGCATACACAAATTGTATGTGTATGCCTCCTTTTCTCATACACACATATTATTTCTGGCCTTGCTTTAAGGAAGATAAACATTTCAGTGAGCCTGGGAAAATTGTTAGTATTTATGTCTCTGTTATGGAAAGATCCCATGAATTATCTGCCAAACTATTTGAAAGATTTTAATTGCACTGGATTATTTTCAACCTGCAATGCATAAATCTGCCAATAGGTGGAACTGTCCTACTTGTGATAATCATAGAAACTCCAATTAATTATTATGTAAATCTCTTAAAATTAAGTAGATAATATATTTTAACAAATGCACACAAATAATTGCATGTCTCAAAGCAACAGGAAGCGTTTCTCCAACTGGAGAAAGAGAAAAAAAGAGAGAAAGAGAGACAGAGAGAGAGGGAAACAGAGAGAATAATTCTCAAAATTAAGACCCATTCTAAATCTGAATTAGTTCTACTCTATAATCTCTTTCTAAAGCAGAAATATAATGAAAAACCTAAC
>NC_045541.1:98619310-98701810 GCF_009769535.1 Thamnophis elegans | reverse complement strand
TTTACTAATCCCAGAATATTAAAAGTACTTGGATGAGAGACAGGAAATCCCACATCCATACACATGACTAAGTAAAAGAAAACATTCTGGTAAACTACTAGTTCCAAATTAAACTACATGGACCTGTTGCAGAGATGTTGCAATGACGGTTGCAACATCCCTGCAATCATGTGATCGCAATGTGGGTCTTGGCTACTGGCTCTCATTAATGTCAGTCGCAGGATTTTGAGGCCACGTGATTGTGACTTGCAACCTTCCCAGCGAGCTTCTGGCAAACAAAACTCAATTGGGGGAACTGGATTCATTTAACAAATGCATGAATCACTTAATGACCACAATGATTTACTTAACAACTGTGATAAAATGGCTGGAAAACCAGGTTGTCAGGCCTGTAGTTATGTTCCTTTTAGGATCTTTGGCCTGCCACACTTTCTATTATTTCACTATGCTGTTTCATTAGTGTAGTAGTTGGGAGGGGGGAATGGAAAGGAGTAGAATTGTGGAATGTGTTGTTGTCATTCTTTTCTAGAAGCCCAAGGTCAACTTTTCTCTCCGCACCGCTACACCTGACCGGAACCAGCTGGGTGGAGATGCCAGCATGGGCGAAGAAGATTGGACCATGTGATGGATTTATGGGTATGGGGATAAGATCATGAACTTTCAACTGGGTGGTATCCCAGGAAGTGTTCAGAATTGGGATTCCACAGATGGTTGCCAACATGTCTGTTTTATTAAATTGGAACTTTAAGGATAGCTTTGCCTTAGACTCTGACTTAATTCTGCATGATATTTGGAATGCTGACACAGGTCCTGTCACACACTTTATGACTGTTCTGGCTTATAATGGAAATTCCAATCCCAATTATGGTCTTAAGTTGAGGACTGCTTATACTTTAATTATTAGTTTTTTTCTTTTGAGAAAATGAGAGCTGAAAACAGAGTGTCAGTCTGTCTGTGGGTATAGTGATTAAAGACACCAAGCTGGAAATCAGGAGACTGTGAATTATAGTTCTGCCTTAGTCACAAAGCCAGATGGGTGATTTTGGATCAGTCACTCTCTCCTCAACAACAGAAGCAATGACAAACCACTTCCAAAAATGTTGCGAACTACAGAGACCTCTCCAGTACAGTAGTTGCTAGGATCTAAGACTGTTCCAAAGGTGTGCATGCAAACATACACACACACACACACATACACAAATACCAGGGGTGGGTTTCTCGCCCCGTTCCAACCGGTTCAGTTGGAACGGGGCCGGCGGCGTCCTCGTGCACGCGCGCAGTGCACGCATGCGTACTAGCGTCTGTGCGATGCTCCAGCTGCTCCTGGAGGATTGCGCAGGCGCTGTATGCGTCCTGCGCATGCGTGGAAGCACAGAACTCGTCAAAACCAAGTAAGGAGCATGGGCGGGCGGGTGGGTGGGCCCTTCGCCGTTCCCGGAAGTTACTTACTTCCGGGTTCGCCGACCAACCGGTTCGCGGGGACCGCCGCAAACCGGTTGAAACCCACCCGACAAATACCATATGCTGTATGAATAATTTGGTACATGGAGAATTTCAACAATTCTTACATGGCTCCTACCTTTTTCATAGCTGAATGTCTTGGTGAGAGCAAATAAATAAGACTCGGGGGAAATTCCTCCTTCCCCAAACTTTTCCATTCAAAATAATTTTTTAAAAAACCTTAAAAGCAAACAGCACCCTAGGATTGGATGTTTTGAAATGTTTATAAGTTATCGGGATCTTGTCCTTTAATTTCTCTGGTTCCCAAACCTTGTCTAAATATCAATAAGCATTTTCCTTCTTTAATTTCTTTTTTTTTTTAAATCACAAAATATTTTTGTCCATTCCTGAAGTACTCCTGAAATCTAAGGAAGGCTTGCAAGGATAGCTTTGCTTCTCCACTGACACCTAGTCTGCCCTTAGTCTATATTAACTCTGCAGGACTCAATTTATCCTCACTGTGCAAAACACTGTTCCTTAAAAGCAACACAATTAAAGACTCCAACCAGCATGAAACAAAGTGTTAAAAGCTATATTTATGTAGTTACTTACCAAGCACATATAAATTAAAGTAACCAAAACATCTTTACAATCCCCAAGGTATTCACAACTTTTGAGTACTCCTGAGGATTGGAAACTGAACATTGAGAAATTTGACGCGCCCTAAACAGGCCTCATGGGTATCCCTGTAACCCTCCCACTATAATGTCTTCTGATGATGTCCTACATGGCAGCTTACATTTGGAGCTCATTGCCTGAATACTTTAACAGGAATACAAGAGAGAAAGGAAATGTGGAAAATATAAAAGGCATCATTTATCTGTGAAAATATCCCTGCATCTAGAAATATCCTCTTTCTTGGGGAAGTATTTTTTAGGTTCGAAGTATGCCTCTCATTCATTCCCCCCCACACACACAAAAAAAAACTAGGTATATATTGGTACAGATTACAGTCTCGTTAGCTGACAAGTTAGTTTTCCATTAGTCAGCTGCTCTTAGTATCCCATAAATCCTGGAAGTTCACAGCTCATTTTTAGTCTATGTCTTCTTTAATTTTTTTTTAACAATAGATTTATGCCTATAAACCTAGGGGAGTCCCATCCAGATAAAGCTATTATCATCTGTGTACTGTGTCCTTGGTCAAGTCCAGTGTTAGACAGAAAAAAAGAGATAGAAAGTTAGAGTGGATGGGCAGCCCCTATTTTTTTTAAAAAAAAAAAAACCTATTTGATTTATTTATTGAAACAACAGGGTCGCCAACATCCCTTTCCACAAATTGCCAATGTTTCTTGAGAAAAATTATTTCATACTTGACAGAATAAACAAAGAGGCACAAATCAATCTTGTTGTTGTTTTTTTACTTACCACCAAAATTCCTGCAAAGGTTCTTATGTTTTTCACTAGATCCAGCAGTGTACTGGCAACTAAAGACATGAACTTTGGAGGTGGGGTGGGGGGTGGGGTGGAGAAAAGAATAATTTGCGTGTTTATTTTTTTGGCATTCTAAGAGAGAAAAGCAAACTTAAAATCTACACCCCCCCAAAAAATGGAATTACTGTAATGTTTGGGATGATCCGTAAAAATCTGAACACAATCAGCATATTTGCTAGACGAACCATGTCCCATAGAGACAGCAAGCCCAACATTTCAGGTCTCCTAGGAAAACAGAAAAAGAGATTTGCGAGGGGGGGACAGAGGGGAGCACCCGCAACATTAAAAGCGGTTGCTCTTTCAATCAACCAAAACATAATTTTAGCCATGCCAGATGTTGAAAAAAGAAAAAACCACGTCCATATAAAATAGCCTGAATCTTAACCATTAGTCTCCATCCTTGAAAGATTTTGTTGTCATTATTTCAAGGTTAAATATAATAGGATGAAGTTTACACATATTTGCAACAGTTTTAAAGGTGTTGTGATCTGATAGGTCTATACAACTTTTTATTTTTTTAACTCCTTTTTATAAGGTTTCCCTACCGAGGCATACAATATAAATGCTGTGTGGCAAAATCCCAATATTGTAGTCTTTTCTCTGTAGAAACATAGAGCTTGTATTCACACCCTTTTAAAATACTTCCAAAAGATTGAATCAGTCAGAAAAAAGGTCATTTTGCACAATGTAAGAACTTCTGCTTTTGAATTTTTCCATTCCAATATTTCAACAGAACATAATCAGCTGTTACTAGAAACACTGCTGCAGAAACCAATTCCAAAGCAACCAAACATTGCTTACTAAGGACACATACCAGCCTGGATGAGGAAACCCATATACAGCAAATGTGGAAACCTCCAAAACCTTTGAGAAGAGAAGAAGTAAAAAATAAAAAATTATAACTGATTGGGGTATAACATGTTCATCTATCAGCAAAAACAAGCAAAGCTAGCCAAATGATTTCCTATCTCAGTAGCCTCTGCAATGACCCTCAAAATTGTTCAAGAGCTGGGAAAAGATGGAGGGGGGGGAGAAGGATGCGAGGAAGAAGAGATTAAGAAGCCCATTTGTACATCATTGGGTCAGATCCATTCATTAGAAATTAATATTATTCAAGTATAACATAGGAAAGGGGAATGAACAATAAAAAACTCAATAAGAAGTTGTTAATTCAAAAGGAAGACAATTCTGAATTTAAGATGAACCTCACACCCTTCCCCTTCCACAAAATTAGCAGGGTTAAAAAAAAAAAGTCTACATGCATGCATCCTAGCCTGAAATGAAATTATAAGGGCAATGCTAGGCAAAATATAAAATTAATTATCATTCAATCAATGAGTACTAAATACAGTTAATTTCCTATCAACCATCTCATTTGAAGAGTGAGTTGATTCACATCTACCTATCCTCACAGGCATATATGTGCATACTATATATATACATATATACCTAGACGCACATACATGCACACCTCCAACTCTCTTATTTAAGAGCCGTGGTGACATAGTGGTTAGAATGCAGTACTGCAGGCTATTTCTGCTGACTGCCTGCAGTTTGGCAATTCAATTCTCACCAGCTCAAGGTTGATCCAGCCTTCCATCCTTTTGAGGTTGGTAAAATGAGGAACCAGATTGTTGGGGGTCTCTAAAGCACTGTGAAGTGGTATATACGCCTAAGTGCTACTGCTATTTGCACACATACAAAGAATGACATACACAGCCACTTAGAAAAAAGGAAACATGGCCTCAGAAGCAATAAAGAGGTTTTCATAAAGCTCAAAAGAATATCTTTATGCGCTCCCCCCCCCCCAAAAAAAAGCACTTCTTGAAAACTCTTCTGGAAACACTATTATGTAAAAGCAGAATGGAAACAATTCCATGACACTTACCATCAGAACCAAAGTCAAAAGTCCATCAAAGATGTTGCTTGGATAGGATAAATATCTTTTTATTCCTAAGGCCACTAATTTCAGCAATATTTCCAGAAGATAGTACAAAATAAAGAAACAGTTTGTAACCTTGAAAAAAGAGAGAATGAGTGCAATTAAAATCAGAACTTTTAGAGACTAACAAGAACAGGGTCTCATAGGAATAGATGGTCTTACCCCTAAAAAAAAGTCATCTCGCAGAGCAGGTGGCTTATCTGCATCTATTACCATGATTCCCTGGAAAGGAAAATGTTCACAGGTTATCAGAGGCAAAATAATTGTAGTACATTATAAGTGGTACATCTAGAACAGGGCTATCAAACTCACGTCATCACGTCGTCGTCACGTGACGTATCAGGACTTTCCCCCCCTTTCACTAAGGTGGGGTGGGCGGGCAGCACGTGACGCTTCCGGCCTGCAGGCCGTGAGTTTGACACCCCTGATCTAGAACATATAAAGTAGCCATGAAAAATTACAGTCTAGGGAAAATATTAGTCAACCAACTAACTACTATTTGTTAGATACAAAGTTATTACATCTGCATGCCAATCAACTCTCCAGAAGGTTTTCTAAGCTAATCCCACCAATCCTATATTAACTAGTCACTGAACTGCCTTTTATTTGACTCCTCAAATAATCTAAGGGCACAATGTCTTATAGAAAACTATCAGGCCTATAACATTCAGGAACACAGTGCTAGGCTACCCCCACAAGGTCTTGCTTATATACAATTGCAAACATGAATATCAGCAAAGCCATTGGATAAAATATCTGACCATGATTAGGGAAATCTAGGTTTTAAGATACAGCAGGGCAGTTGCATAGCCTCAAACTAATTTATCTCACACAGTTGCAAAAATAAAATAAAGACATCAGGCCAACCCTTAGCTATTTGTAACAAATGAGAACAGATAAGCAATGTATTGATTATAATTGTTTTTATAAGTTATCTGATATGGCTTCAGATCATTGTTTCAATCTTCAAGGAGCCGAGGTGGCGCAGTGGTTAGGGTGCAGTACTGCAGGCCACTTCAGCTGACTGTTATCTGCAGTTCAGCGGTTCTAATCTCACCGGCTCAAGGTTGACTCAGCCTTCCATCCTTCCGAGGTGGGTGAAATGAGGACGCGGATTGTTGGGGGCGATATGCTGACTCTGTAAACCGCTTAGAGAGGGCTGAAAGCCCTATGAAGCGGTATATAAGTCTAACTGCTATTGAATTGATTTTATTGAATTGAATTGATTTTATTTGTAGGCCGCCCTTTTCCCCGAGGGGACTCAGGGCGGCTCACAGAAAACCAGGGAGGGGGGAATACAGCACTAAGACGACAACACATAATAAAATAATAAGCAACATGCATACAACATTCGGGCGGGGTAATGGTCCTTATCCCCAGGCCTGACGGGTGAGCCAGTTCTTCAAGGCTGTGCGGAAGGCCTGGACGGTGGAGAGGGTACGAATCTCTACGGGGAGCTCGTTCCAAAGGGTCGGGGCCGCTGCTGAGAAGGCCCTCCTCCTTGTGGTTGCCAGCCGACATTGGCTGGCCGATGGAATGCGGAGGAGGCCTAACCTATGAGATCTTATAGGTCGTAGGGAGGTAATTGGCAGAAGGCGGTCTCTCAAGTATCCAGATCCACTGCCATGTAGGGCTTTATGGGTGATCAATAGCACCTTGAAGCGCATCCGGAGATCGACAGGTAGCCAGCGCAGCTCGCGGAGGATAGGTGTAATGCGGGTGAATCGGGGTGCACCCGCGATCACTCGCGCGGCTGCGTTCTGCACTAGCTGAAGTCTATTGCTATTGCTATTGCTTCTGCTTGTGGTGTAAACCATAGCAGGATGCTGGAACTTTAATCTAGGCCTCCTATATTCCTCTGTGGATCAGATGAAACTAACTTACCTAAAATGATTAGAGATTTCTTAATAACTTTAAATACTTTTCCTAAGTACGGTATTTTTCTTACATACAATATGGAAAGAACTTTCGTAACAAAGAGAAAACGCTACTTCGAATGGCATCATATACTTACGCATACACAGGAAATATTTGCTAGTGCTACCACGTTTCCTAAATATCCAAAATAGTGGTGACCAAAGATAAACTGAACTCGTTGTAAGAAGGGTGACTGATAATCTGGTTTGGGAGGACGCTGAAAAGAAAGCAGAATAAAAAAGTCTATCAGGAACTATTTTTACAGGATACCTTTAAGAAAATATGGCCTTTGGATATTGTCTGAAAATCTATTCCATCAGCTTGATGCATATGCCTGAGTAATGTCTATTGAAAGCACTACTGGTAGTTCTCGACTTACGACCATAATTGAACCCAAAATTTATGTTGCTAAGTGAGACATTTGTTAACTGAGTTTTGCCCCATTCTCCCATTTTCTATTGTACAGAATTTCAAAGTGGTTTTACAACAATGAGAAGAGAAATAGTATGTAAAAGCAGTAGCTAGGAATAGCCAATAGAAAAATGTGAGTCTTCAAGGCACTTTTAAAAACATGCTTAAGCATGTTTTAAGCATACTTAAAAGCACGGCGGGTACCACTATAAAATATGTCCAATTTCTTGATATCGCCAAGAACTGTTTTTCAACTTCATTACATATCTAGACCGATTTAAGTATTTAGAGCTCACAAGTTTATATAAATCACATCAACAATAGCTAGTCTCATACCTCTTTAACCTTATGCTTGTCAAGTTCATCAAAAAGTGTCTGAAACTGAATAGCCGACAGTCCTCCTGGCGGACAAGATTCAAGCTTCTGCACATGGGACAGAAACAGGTATGTATCATACAGATTTCATGGGTCGGTAAAAACAGTATCTTTAAAACAAACTAAAGTAATACATACTTAAGTAAAAATGATGTCCTACCCTAATTATTCCTTCTTTGCAATAGGAATCCATTTTCACTTTCTTGAGGACTTGAAGAAGAGCTTCAGATTGGACACTCAAGCTAGGAAACCAAAAGCAGAATATATGGGAAAGTGGACACTCAAAACTAGGAAAGCATAAACCACATAAACCTTCTGCTGTTCATCCTTCACACAAATATATCTTGTGCATAATGATTCACAATTACTAATTTGAATTTAACACAGCATAGCACAGCACATGAACAAAAGGGTTCAGCTGGCATAGGCATATATGGGACTGATTGGGGTGACACCAAAATATAATTTTATAACATTTTATTTCTCTATATATTAAATTATTGTATTTTATTCCAATTTCATTTTAAATTGTATTTTATCCAATTCCACTTTAAATTGTTTTTATCAGATTTTAGTAATAATTTGTGCCTGGAACTCTGCACTTTGATATGGCCCCAGGGCTAATCAATAAAGTAAACTAATTTTCCACCAGTTCTTTAAGGTGTCTTTCACTTACATATTTTTATTGATCTCAGTATCTTTCAAACAACAAAGAACTTCAAAGGCAGCCCGGATTCCCAAGCGTCTCCGGAAAAGCGATGACTGAACCGATTTCTAGAAAAATATATGAAAAGAAAGCCTATTGAAATTAACAGAAGAAAGATACAGACAATTAGTCCAACAGATATTTATATAGGCCATTACAGAGGTGGGATCCTACCAGTTCGCACCTATTCGGTAGAACCAGTTCGTCAAATCTACCGAACCGGTTAGAAGAGGTTCCACCAGTGGACCCGGAAAGCAGGCCACACCTACAGAAGAGGTTCCAAAAAATTTTGAAACCCACCACTGGGCCATTACTATGAAATATAAAGTTACAGAATGTTTTGACGTAGCAATTATTAAAATCGAAAGATATGAATCTTAGTTTTGCCAGAAGTACAAAATCAGGATGGCTAGAAAGGAAATTAGTATTATCCAACTATATACTTCCTAAATTTCTCAATATCAATTCAAAGGAATTATGAATATGAATCTCAGAAAAAGAAGTCACCTTCTGACATACTGCAGAGCCAAAGATAGATACCACAGGTGGCTCCATTCCCCCTTTTTGTGATACCCAAAGACCCACACTCAACAACTAATAGAGGCTAATGAAAAGCAAAGGAAGGACATGTAAACTGTGTGACAGATTAAAACATGGAAAAATGTTTAGCACTATTCCTATTCAAGGGAAAATGTTCCGTCCATATACTGGAAATATCACCAATATAGTATCAGCACAGTGATTAATGAAAAATTAACTTGTTTCCATTAACCAAAGTTTATCCAATATTTAAAAAAAACAACCTGGAAGTTGAAGAAAATATTGTATTGCATACAGAAAGGAAACCTATCAGTCTTATTTCAAATAATGAGGAAATATAACCGTAATTCAAAGGGCCAATGTGAATGACATAGTTAAGACAAGCCTTGTAGAGGAAACTCTTTTTATGCGTGTTTATATAGGTTTTCACTGAATGTAATTCTGTTGAAGTACATGTTAGAATGTATTTTGTATTGCAACAACTACAGAGTTATTCAGCCAGTAGGTGGCAGTGTTTAGTTTGCATCTATGGTTCGTTTTGTTCTAAAGAGTTTTCTGTAATAGTTGAAACTGTTAAGCAAGTCCTAAGGTGACCATACACTATATACTTTATTTGATCTGTATGGCTATGTAACCGTCCTCTGCTATCAATCTTTATGGCTATATAATCCTCTGCTACCATTTCTATATAATAAAACAGAATTTCTAACAAATTCATATGTTCAGATGAAATGTTCCAGCTAACAAAATATCAATGTTGATTTCTATATTATGTTGAAATCTATATAAGCTCATATCATTACACTTTTTGTTAATTTTTCACTACATGTTGATTACATTTTGTTTATGCAATGGATATTATATTAATTCTTGTTTCTATAATCTGAGAAGACTAGAAACAGAGGCTGTCTAGAAATAGAGCTAGAAATCAAGTAGGAGAAACGTCACCTCATTGGGGAAATCATGTCATATAAAAAGAACTTTGGAAAAGATACATGCTGGACATTTGAAAAATCTAATCTAATCCTATCCTTTCAGGATTGTAATTACAATACCAGAATTATGGAATGAGCAAATATCTTGCTGAAAAATGCCCGTTCACCATTTTAGTGATTATATTTGTACCCATTTATATAATTGTATAATTATAATTGTACCTATTTAAGGGTAAAATTCCTTTCACACAAGAAGTAGGTCACAATCATCATCACAATAGGATAACCACTAGTCTGTGCAGGCATTCAAATTCATAAATCATGGTCACAATGTTGACATAGGGACAGCATTTTCCTCCATAGCAGAAGTTCAAGTTCAAGAATATGATGTTTGTAAGGTCTCAATTGTATCTATACCATTTCATGGTGAGAGCCATGATGACACAGTGGTTAGAATGCAGTACTGCAGGCTAATTCTGCTGACTGCCAGCTCCCTGCAATTTGGCAGTTCAAACCTCACTAGGCTCAAATTTGACACAGCCTTCCAGTGGTTGGTTCCGGATCTCATTGCAGCCAGTACGGTGAAACGGGGCCCAGCATCCGCCACATGAACGCATGCAGCACGCGCGCATGCGTCCTTACCTCCTGCGATGTTCTGCGATGCCTCCGTGATGCTCCAGCTGCTTGGGGGAGTGTCAAACAGGCGCTGTACGCTCTATGCGCGGAAGTGCCAAAGAGCTCAAATACAGGTAAGGAGGGCGAGTAGGTGGGTGGGCCCTCCAGAACACCATACCGGAATGGTACCCGGTGCTCCCGGCAGGTACCGGTATGCTCGTACCTGGGCATACCACCTGCAACCCACCACTGCAGCCTTCCATTCTTCCAAGGTGGGTAAAATAAGGACCCAGATTGTTGGGGGCAACATGCTGACTCTGTAAACTGCTTAGAGAGGGCTGTGGAGCACCATAAAGCAATGTATAAGTCTAAGTGTTATTGCTATTCCAGTGGCCATGACATCAAACACTACAATTTCCTATTCAGTAGTCTGAACTCTAATTTAGCATTTTTAAACCATGATAAATTGTAACATTTGTTAAACATCACTTACCAAAAGATATCCCCGAAACTGATTGTATATTATTGCTGTCAACAAGTTCATCAAAAATAAGTTTCCTGTAAAAATATGAAATTGTCTTTTTTTTTTTAGGCAACAGTAAAGTTTTGTTTGTTTTCTTCCTGAAAACTAAAACAAAGCACTTACTCAATCTTTACTTTCTACCCAATCTGAACACACAACTTAAAGAGAATACTTGAGCAATTATGGTATGATCCTTGCTTACTTACCGTATTTATCGGCGTATAACACGCACCGGCGTATAACACGCACCCCCCATTTTAACACAAAAATTTGAGTAAAATTTTTTTTCATTAAAAATAAATGACTTGGAAGCTCAGAACTTAATGTTGGATTAAAATTTATAACATTAGAACATGAATTATAACATTAACTCCTCTTAAAAGGCAAATATGAAATGAAAAAACACCTCTTTGAGCAAAAAAACTTAATCAGAATCACTGCTTTTTGGAAAACCAAAAACCTCTTCCTCATCTTCACTCTCTCCCTCTTTTTTCCCTTCCTTCCCCCTTCCTCTTGCCTATCAACTTCATCCTCTTTGTCTTTCTGCTCTTTCCCTCTCTTCCCCTTTTCTTCCTACCTCCTTCCTTCTCCCTCCCTTCTTCTTTTTCTTCCTTTCTTCTTCCATCTTCCTCCTTCTCCTTCCATTCTTTCTCCTTCCATCCATCTTTTCTCCTTCCATCTTCTCCCCCCCTCCCTTCTTCTTTTCCTCCCCCCTCCCTCCTTCCTTCCTCTCCTTCCCTTTCTCACACACAGGAAGGGGAGGGGGGCTATCTAGTCGCTTTCACAGCATAATTTCTTTATCTAACTTTTAAAAAACAGTGTGCAAATCAAACGAGATTTTCGTAACCTGCGAAGCACCAAGTTATATTATGTTGTTACAAATTCGCAGCTACTCCATTCTTTCTGATAGGGAACTACATTTCCCAAGATGCCTCAGGTCCTCAAAGCGCTGAACGCAGCTTTGCAATTGACTCCAGCGAGGCCTGGCAGCCGCCGGCTGGGGTGGTTGTCAGGGCGATGCGGAGCGGACGCGCCGTTTGTTACTGCTTCCAGCAATCAAGACGGAGAAGGGAAGCGACTGAAACGGACGCTGGCCTCGCTCTCCTGCTGCGGCTTCTGTTTCAGTAGGGAAGAAAACTTCCTTTCGCTTCCCGAATTTGACTGGGTCCCGGGGCTTCTGCCGGGCGGCAGAAGCCCGGGAAGCGAAAGGAAGTTTTCTTCCCTATTGAAACAGAAGCCGCAGCAGGAGAGCAGGGCTGCTGCCGGCCGTTTCACCTTGCGCAGCGAATTTGACTGGGTCCCGGGCTTCTGCCACCCGGAGTATCGGCGTATAACACGCAGGCAGGGTTTAAGCTTGCAATTTTAGTTTTAAAACTGCGTGTTATACGCCGATAAATACGGTACTTGTAATACAAAATATAGTGACAGTAAATTGCCTCTGGAAGAGCAAATGCAACCCTCATAAATTATTAGGAGAACCATGCAGTAATGGGAAGTATGAATCACCAATTACATTGAAAACAAACTAGATAAATGTCACAGGATTGTGTTATACAGACACATGTTAGCTCTACAGTGTCTTGAAAACTTTCTCATAAAACATTACCAATTAATATGTTTGCTTCTCTACAGCCTTTTCTCTGGACCACCATCCTGGACAAGACGGAATCCCTAATTTTCTGCAAACATTCTGAACATCTCAACAGACTCCGGGCGTGTGATGGAAATGTCTACTGTGAATTCCCCTAGTCCAGAATCAACTACTTACAGCTTCTCTACAGAAGCTCAGGATTAGTTGTATTTCAAATTTCTTTTCCATGGCTTCCTGTCCTGATTACAGCCTGCTAGGACACAAGTTCTCCTCTGATGCATTTCCTAGGGAAGCTTATAAGCTGCATTTAGGAGCTGTGGTGGCACAGTTGTTAGAGTTCAGTACTGCAGGCTACTTTTGCTGACTGCTGATTGCCAGTAGTTCAGCAGTTCAAATCTCACCAGGTTCAAAGTTGACTCAGCCTTCCATCCTTTTGACATCAGTAAAATGGGGACTCAGACTGTTGGGCGCAATATGCTGACTCTGTAAATCACTTAAAGAGGGCTGTAAAGCACTGTGAAGCAGTATATAAGTCTAAGTGCTATTGCTATTTATAAGTTTCCAATAAAACTAGTGAAGGCTTCCTTCCCTGCTTAAGCAGACTGTAGCTCTCAAAGCTTAAGAGCAGAATTCACTAGCAACCAGAAAGATAGTCCTTTGGTTGCCTTTATAGTCTTTCCCTTATATCTTCAGTCACACCTCCATTTAGCTATTCATTTTTATGCACATTCTGCAATTACCATCACATGGAAAAGAATGAGTTTACACTGCATGGCTTCTGTGGGTCTTCTATTCAAAGAAAGGATCAACTTACCTATTACAGTGAAGAGTATAAAGAAGATGCAATATGCTCGATTCCTAGAATACGCAGGAATCATCACTGTCAAATAGTTAAAAAAACAAATAAATCAGGTTTAAGAAATGTCACGTTTAAGGTAATAATGTGCTACCAATCCTTAAACAGAAACCTATGTAGCTTTTAACAGTGAAACTCATTTCAGGAACTATTACCCAGGAACTCATCGCTAGCTAACGCAAATGAGGGTCTGCAATTCCTGGTTTGAGTTAGAAGCTACGCAATAGATTACAAAGGCCCGTTTGATCATGCCAAGTCTTATCTTCATCTGCCAAAAAATATCTCAGAAATGCCAAAAAGAAGGGAAAAACTAATATACGGAGAGATTCTTGGGAATCAGGCAGTCTTTAAATCTACGTAAAAAATATATATAAATTCTACCCCCAAATCAGAAGTAAGACAGCAGCTCTTGGTAGACCCTTTGAACACCCTCAAGCTTAGTTACTATCACTAGTTCTTGTGATAATGAATTCCGCACATTAATTATTAAATGTTTTTATGGAAACTGGATCAGCAAATGAGAGAAAGCAAAGTCATTTATATACACTTTTCCGTCGGCGGGGGAGGAGTAAAATGTCCCTAAAGAATATAGAATCTCTGAGGTTAGCTACAATATAAGAAGGAAGAGGAAAATATTTTTGGAAAAGGATCCTTACCATCTGGATTGTTCGCAGTTGTCAACAGTACCAGCAATGAAGTCAATGAATCTGTCAAATTATGAAAATATCCTTGCCACTCTTTATCCTGTTGGGCATCCTAACCATAGAGATCCAAATTATTAGCAAACAGAGTAACCAATCAAAGGCATTTAAGAGCTATGCACTGTGACCTTTGGCCACCCATTCAATCCAATCAAGTACCAAATACATATTTTGTTTAATGTCTGAAAGCAATCTAGTTTATACAGCCGAAGGTAATCAACCCAATTACTTCTCTTGCAGTTGCTTCAGGCAGACAGGTATTTCAATATCCAAATACAAAAAACACTATTTATACTGGAGAAAAAAGAAATGTAGGACATGATACATCTGGTCTCAGACAGTACTTCATTTTAGTAACTTGTTTTCCAGTCAAAACAAGCTATATCCACATAACACATTCTATGTTGACATTATGTTTGCAATTTGGAACCTGTTCCTTCTCTACCACATTAATATTGGAAACTCAATCATATAAAACGAAAGCATTGCAAATGGCAATTCCAGATAATCCAACAAATTTTATTTTTTCCTTCATGAGACTAAGTGGAATGCAAATGCAAAAGAGGGGAGTGATTGAAAGGCATGTAAGGAAAGAATTATGCACTACTTTGGCCCAACCAACTGATTTCAAATTCTGTCTTCTGTAGCAAAAAAGCCTATTTTTATCCAGGTTTGTTGCTCGTGCATGGTCAGCTCTGAGTATACTTGATGAGAATTGACACAGAATGTGCAGGAACAAAATAAAATAAAAAAACCACACACACAGTGGGAGTGAGGGAGAGGGAGAAGAAAATATAGCAAAGCAAAAGGTCAGAGGCCATTGCTTTGTAGAATCCTAACCTGCTTAATGGGACCTGAACTGTCTGTATGAGATGATTTTATCTTCACTTTATTCAGGAAAGTCTTTGAACCAGTGGTTAAATTCAAATTTTTTACTACCAGTAAAAAAATTTTAATACCAGTGGGCATGGTTTGGTGGGCGCGATGTGCCTTGGTGGGCATGGCTTGGTGGGCATGGCAGGGGAAGGATACTGCAAAATCTCCATTCCCACCCCACTCTGGGACCAGGCAGAGGTGGCATTTGCTGGTTCTCCGAACTACTCAAAATTTCCGCTACCAGTTCTCCGAACTACTCAAAATTTCCGCTACCGGTTCTCCAGAACCTGTCAGTACCTGCTGGATTTCACCCCTGCTTTGAACACAATGTTATTAGACAGCAGGATTGAAATGTATCATTTTTCTCACACAATTCCCTGGTAGTTTTCAATAAAGTGAATTTTAAAAAATGGCTCCCTATGATCATGAAGGAATCTTGACATGCAACCTTAACGAATGCAAAAATTAAGGGGAAAACAGAGCGGCAAAAGCAGAGACGAGAATGGTGAAAAATTACAGAAGGGGATTAATATCTTATCCACAACTTTCTAGAAAGAATTCAGAAAATGTTCAGGAAAATGACAAGGAAAAGCTGGCAGATCTCAGCTATGAAATTGCCCTTCACAGAAAATGCAGAAGTTCTTTATTTCTGCTCTACCAGGGAATGTAAGATGCAGGAAAGAATCGTGTCTTGTAATTTTACTGACAATGTGACAATGGTATGAATAATTATCAAGTAAAATGATGAGCAAGGGGAAAAAAGTTGCCCAGATTTATCATAATGTTATGCCTAACACATGACATGGGAGAATTTACATTTCAGGGAAAAAATATTTATTTAAAAAAAATTATACCTCTTTTTATACATTTATATTTATATATAAGCAACTGTTTTGTCCTATACAAAGAACCAAGATTTCATTACATGTGTTACTTACTTTTGTCCGAGCAAACAGCAGCATGCCAAACATGGTAAAGAGAAACAGGTGAACAGCTAAGAGCAGCATAACACTATTAGGGAGAAAATATAATGCAACATTATTCCTTCATCACAACACAAGACATACGCAGGGAAAGAGATGCCAAAGACAACAGTCAGAAGTTTTATATATATATATAGAAGAAAATGTGTCAAATGAAGAAAATAAGCCAAATGCATCTAAAACTAAGAAAGAGGTAACACTACTTTAGTGAGCATCTTCAAATGGCAATGAAGAATTTTTCACTCGTGAGAGCAGACTGGATCATCAAAGTCTCAGCTGCGGAAATCTTACTACCAGCTGAACAGGAGAACGTCATCACTGCTGCTCTTTGCAGCATCTTCATTATTCCAGCACTGGTTCCCACCAAAATGTATTCAGCTTTCCGTTGTTTTCTTTCTCAAATGTTAGTATAATGTGAAAGAATGTATTTATTAGAAACTGGCAAATACTAGGGATGTGTGTTTTGAAGGTCCATGTTCTGACTCAGGCTTCCTTAAAAAGCAAAAAGCGGAGTCTTGGTCCCAGCAAAACCTCTTGTATTTACACGACTGTGAATTCCTTGCATTCACAGTCAGCAAGGCTTTCAGGGGAATATTTATCAACATGAAACTTATCTCGTTTGGAGAGGGGCCAGATAACTACTTTCCAAATGCAGGGCAAGCAAATCTTGGCACGGAGTCTCTTATTGCCACAAACAAAACATTCCACTCTTGAAACAACTGAATGAACAAATTGTTTCCTGCAAAAGCCCACTCTCCATTCACTAATCTTTTGTTTCCTATGGAAAGGGCCAATCACCTCCAAGGTGCAGCTTTATTCCTAAATCGACCCTGCTTTCTTAGTTGTTCTTGTCTTCTGGCAGCTCTGCGCATGTGCACACTGGGAACAGGCTCCAGCTGTTCCTCTGCCTCACTGCTGTCTAGCTCCCTCTCTGCCTCCAATGCAGAGCCCTCGTCTGAGCTTTCCTCAGCCCCAGGATTGGCCCATGCGCCTCCCCAATCTCCTCATTGTCCGTCTCTGCTGCCAGCTCCACTGGACGCTAGCGGGCCACAACACTGGAATATTTGAGGGACCAGTAGATCATTTGGCTTTTCCCCAAACTACCCAAATTCATCAGCTTTTGGAGTTTTCCTGAAGGAAATTTTCCAGAATAATAAGTGTTTGTGGTGTTTTACTTCTGGAAAAGTGCTCAATTATTGCAATGATAAATGTTGCCCAAATATTCTACTACCAAAATATAAATTTGGCTTATCTCTAGCAAGCATTACATATTGTTACATACCTTGTAATTTCTGGCAATGTTCTCTTGATGCTTTTTAGTGTTTTTTTCATCATTGAAGAATTCTGGAGAAGGAAGAAAGGTCGAAGGATACGTCTTATCCTCAGGTTCTAAAAAAGGAAAACATTTAGGAATGACCACAAAACCAGAACAACACCTTTAAATTAATTCTGCCATTAATTCAACTATCATTATGTATGACTGCAATTACCACAAATTCAAATAAAACCCACGATCTTTCACCCAATGCAGTCATTTCACTAACAAATGGACAAAAGAAAAGCATCAAACTTCATTAATCAAGTGGCAAAGCCTCATCCAGATCTCTCTATTGCACAGTAAGAATTAGGGAGAAACCCTTTGCAGAATTAATTTTCACTTGTGACCCTCCTAAGTCAAAATCAAGATTTGTCGAGTCCTAAAAACTACTGCATAATAAAATTATCTTAAAAAGCAGACGAACGAGCCCATCGAAATGAAAATCTGCTTTCTGTATAAAGAGCTATTGCTCTGTACATAAGTTAGTGTGGTTGACTGTTTTAACTAAGTTATTAGCGTATCATTTACTAGATACGTTTAACATTTTTTAACTATCCTGACAAATTTCATAGGATATGCATCTTCTGTGGCCCTCCACATGCCAAGCTAAGGCAGATGTAGCTATCAAGCATATAGTATTGGTACAGCTTGGAGACAGGTGTACTGGAGTATGTTGGAAAAATTGCTGTGAGGATACAGCATAAACAATGGAAGGAGAGAACAGAATACCATGATTGGAACAGTGACCCAGAAGACTGACTGATAGTCTGACATTGCAAAATTTTGTTACAGGGTCTACTTGCTTCTTCCCTAAATGATATCATTTACTGGTTGCTTAAAATCACCACCTTTCCCTTCATGAGAATTAGCACAATTTTTTATCCATTTTCTCCTCGCTCAGTCATCCATATGTTTTCAGTGTGGTTTAACAATTAAAATACTTCAGCCTGGGAGATCAACGATGTTCCTTGGATAGTCCTCAGTAACGAATCTAAACTTATCTTGCAGCAGCATAAGGAGGATAAAATAATTGTGGAAGATACAATCACATATATCATTCTGAGCTTCTTAGGGGAAGGACAAAATTAAAAGGATCATATTATTTGTTACTGCTGTTGCAATTATCATCATACATATTTATTACAGAATTCAGACCAAGGTCATGCTAGTTCTAGGTTTTTCATATGTAAACACAGAATACAGACTGACGATAGCAGGTGTATAATCAAGCAGCATTAGTGTTTTATTTGTCCCAATCCCATATCGAAATGGTCATGGGCCATCTCTGAATCCATAGATTCCCTACCTCCCTGACATTCATCCAAGCATCCACACGCCTTACTTCATGACAGGAAGAACTCAATGAAATGCTCCAGTCTATAAGGGAGATGAGCAGGACCAGGATGTAGGCCATTAACCACTTGGTTTTCCGAAATTCTTCCCATCCAATTAAGTAGCTCTAGTGAATCAACATATCTGAATATTAGTTAGGTTACTGTTCATAAGCAAAAGGATCCAACTAATTTTCATAATATTTTGGTAAATAGTCAAACCAGCTATTAAGAAAATGGAAGATCTGATCATGTGGTAGTTTTGGAGACTATGTTCCCAATCCCAGTCCCTAAAGACAGAATGCTTTGATCTATTTGGTATACATTTATGGGATGAAGTATGACATCTATATTCTCACCAAGCATTATACTTGGGCTTCTGAGCAACATGCCATGGGCTATCCTCCAAAAAGGAGTGCTTAAAAGATGAAACAAAACCTATATTTAATTTAAGTGTAAAAATTGCATTTAAATTAATTGCAATTGTTATGGTTTCTTTCTAAACATTTAACCTTGTATCTTTCCCTTACAAGAAAGATTACAATTTTGCAGCATCTTTCAGAGCAGTTCTGGGGATTAAACCCAGGATTTGGAACTCACCGAATGGCTGAGAGTTCTCAGATAATATGCCTCTAATTTAAACTTTCAAAAATCAACTTTTCTTGAGATTTCATTTTTGGAGCTGCAAACAGGCACAGAGACTTTAGTGTAACCTTTTCCAAACTTGGTAACCTTTTCCAAACTTGGATTCTTTTAAGATTACAACTCTCAATCAACCTAGGCTGCTAACTTACATTTTAAAACCAATAATCCATCACATCTGGGAGAATTAATTTGCAATGACTGAAATAATATCTTTGAAACCACACTTTGGAACCCTGGTAAACTGCATAGAAATAAGAGGATATTTGTATCATAATCATCCTTATACCTACCAAGAAGTCCCAGAGAAGCAAAAGGAGCAAATCTATCCTGATATACTCCCTTTTTTTTGTATTTCAGAAGAAAGGTAATGATGGGTGACTGGGTGGTTTCTGGATACAGTCATTGTTTACTCAGCTGTAACAGCCCACAGAGGGTGCCAAAGAGACACTGCAATTTGTGATGCATCCATCTTTCAGCATCAACCCACATTAAATATTTTGCAAAGGACTACAATGCAAAGATATATGGTGTATTTAAAAGGAATACCAGCAAGAGTTAAAGGTGGAACATTTCCAGATCTAGGAGGTCCTAAACCCTTTCTATCCTGCCAGAGTTGAATCATAGACTTCCCCATCCAGACTCTCACAGCCTCCAGAAACTGAGGAAGCACACTGAAAGCATTGTTTGTCCAGCCAGAGGTTGACATATAAAACTACATTTTATGCCTAATTATAAATCATCCTCATATGTACCCTAGTGGTTCCTTGCAGAATGGGTGAGGAGAAAAACACTTTATAGAGAAGGCACCTCAGGCTACATCAGGGGTAGTCAACGTTTTTATACCTACCACCCACTTTTATATCTCTGTTAGTAGTAAAATTTTCTAACCGCCCACCGGTTCCACAGTAATGGTGATTTATAAAGTAGGAAAGTCAATTAAATTTTAAAAAAGAAAGTGCTTCAATATCGGACAAAACCTGCCCACCATGAAAGCTGGAACGCCCACTAGTGGGCGGTAGGGAACCAGGTTGACTATCACTGGGCTACATCTTTCCCCTCCTTCAATAATACCGAGTGGAACCAGTGTTGAAGGAAGAACATTGAACAATGATTGTTCCCCACTCTTTTCTTCAAGCCTGGCTCAGAAAGATATTGAAATCTGCTGAGAGAACCCAGGAGGGCTCTCCAAAGGCCACCCACAAGTTCAATCAATGCTGTCTGAGTAGCATTCAAAGCCTTCTCAAGCAAGCTTTGAAAGTGGGCATTTGCTATCTTCTCACCAACTTTCCCTTAAAAAGGTTGAAAATCAGGCAAAGTTATCCAAGGCATGATATGACATTTATCTCAGAGCTCACTAACCTTCACAGAGACGTCTACCATAAAGACAAGGAAGCAAAGCAATTCAATGCTTTCAGTCAGGCCACAAGGAGGCTTCCAAGCTTCTGAGCGATACCGCACATCTGATGTGACAGTAAATGAAGAAGGTGCTTCAATGAAAGCAAGAGCCAGAATTAGTGTAATGGTGAGAATCAAAACCCTGAAAGAGAAAGAAAGTACACGTGTCTGATGTTGATGTTGATGTTTATTGGTCTTGTATGCCGCCCACTCCCAAAGGACTCCGGGCGGCTTACAATAAACAAGGGAAGTGGATAAATAAACAAAACAACACTTTAAAATACACGACAGTCACAGTTTCCGTGGGGCTGGATATTTCGAAAGCCCCCCTGCCTGCTGGAGCAGCCAGGACTTAAAGGCTTTGCGGAAGGCCAGGAGGGTAGTAAGGGTCCGGATCTCCACGGGGAGGTCGTTCCAGAGGGCTGGAGCTGCGACAGAGAAGGCTCTCCCCCGGGGAGTCGCCAGCCGACATTGGCTGGCATATGGAATCCGGAGAAGACCTAACCTGTGAGATCTAATCGGTCTGTGGGAGGTGATCAGCAGGAGGCGGTCTCTCAGGCAACGTGTGGCAATTAAGGAAGAGAAAAGGCCAAAAGTTCATTTTCCAAAATGTTTCATGTCATAAAGTGATAAAGGAATATGTGTTTTCTAAAACATTGTTTCATGGAAAAATATAATTCAGTTGGCAAAAGCCTCATCACGTTTAATAAAGGCTCAGCCAATTGTTGCTCATCTGCCTGTGGCAACAGATCACCTGAAGATGCCAGCTAGAGTTGCCAGCAAAGCATCAGGAAATCTATTGTCTTGTCCTATTATCTAGACCGGGGGTCAGTAACCCACGGCTCTGGAACCGCATGGGGCTCTTTCATCCCTCTGCTGTGGCTCCCTGTTGCCAGTCAGCTCCACATTTGATAGGGCTTTCAGTTAGTACAGGAAGAGGGAAAAGGACACCGCGCTAGGAGAAGACTCTATGGTGGGGGAAACCAGACTTCCAGTCGGCTGCAGAATTGAAAGGAGAGCTTCCGGTTAGGATATTTGTGGCTCTTTGAGTGTTTAAGGTTGCCGATCCCTGATCTAGACCACTAAAGCCTGCAGCTCAACTCTGTCCTCACAGAAACGGCTCATATTTTTTAAAAGTCTTTGACAGAGAAGCAATTAGCAAAAAACTAAAATACTGAAAACTAGAAGCAGCAGTAAGGATTTGTGGGATTAGAAAAAGCAGCTGATCTACTCAAAGAAACAGAACATCATTGAGGGTGGGGGAGTTCTCACCATTGACAAACTTCTGAATAATACCACCGATAAAGCCACAAGGAGTTAGAGTCCACACGATGATTTATAGAACGATACTAAAGAGGTGAAAGATAAGAGAGGTGATTCAAGCATCACTTTTAATTTTCTCTTCAAGTATGGAAGTTAAAAGTTTTATAGGTAAACACTATTGAGGAAACATCTATTAATGACTAGGCAAATTTGGGCCAAAGTAGACATTCTGTAAACATGAAACATGCAGTTATGTATCAGTTCTGTTTTAGTTCATTTCAGATAGAGCTTTCTTTTTTACATGTTTACAGAATATTTACCAAAGGTCACAGTTTCTGTGAGTTTCATTTATTTATTAAATTTGCCACCCATCTCGTAAAGAAACAGGGTCCTTCTGCCAGCCGAATGGCTTCTCTGCCACAATTTCCCCATATCGTTTTTTGAAAAGCCCCTGAAGGCAGAGAAAGTCCTGTTAACTGATTGGAAGCCCATTCAATAAGAGACTCACTGCTACTAGCAATGTCATGACCATTGCTATGCCATGAAGCTATGCCAACATTACAGGTAGTCCTCGATTTACAACCATTCATTTTGTGACTGTTCTAAATTACAACCCTGAAAAAAGTGACTTACTATTGGTCCATACATTTATGACAGTTGCATCATTCTCACACTCATGTGATCAAACTTTGAGTACTTATCAACCAGACTGTGTTTACGATATTTACAGCATCCTGGGATTATGTGATTGCCACCTGTGACCTTCCCAGTGAGCTCCAGAAAGCAAAATCAATGGGAGAAGCCAGATTCACTTAATGACCATGTGATTCACTTAAACAACTGCAGAGATTCGCTTAAGAACCACAATAAAGTTGAAAAATTAAGTGTGACTCGTTTGACAGCTGCCTTGCTTAGCAACAGAAATTCTTTTCCCAATTGTAGTCGTAAGTTGAGGAGTATCCATATTGTTCAAAGATGTAAAAACACAACATGCACGTGATTTTTTTTTTACAAACATTCTGAATTATCTGAGGTTATAGATCAGGGGTGTCAAACTCACAACAACAGGTCATCATTACGTGACATATCGCCTTTGCTAAACCGTGGGTGGGCATGGCCAGCACATGATGCATACAGCCTATGGGCCGCAAGTTTGACACCCCTGTTGTAGATGATAAATCTACTCATAAACTTTGAAGTATAAATCAACATTTCAGCAGGAAAGAAGAGTACTGGAGCTTTTACTAGCAGTCTTTTACTTAAAACAGTACACTAGGAGGACCAGTCTGTGTGTGTGTGTGTGTGTGTGTGTGTGTATATCAGGTAAACATTTACCTGAATTGCATCTTCGATGAATACTACAGCTTGGTTGAAGGAGAGGTCAGGGTCATCAATAACTGCAAGATTCAAAAAAACAATGGTTGTAAAATAATTATAGAATGGCATTCTTTTGTTTATTTGGCAGTGTTCAAACATATTAGCTAACGTACCTTAACGATTCAAAGCTATTTCAAGGAACAATTTTAAAAATGAGGAAGAGAAACTCCACACCCTTCTGTTGACTGACATCAAGAAAAAGACAAAGGTAGTCTTAAAATTTTTAAGAACAGAAAATTCCATACAAGTTGATCCTTAGGTGTATTTGAGAATTAGGGGGCGGGCAAAGCAATGATTTATACAATGTCTTTTGCATTGTTGATGAACACATCGTTACTTTATAAAAAGTGTAAAAACATGCTGAGATGTGTATTAAAGAACTTTCTCAACTAGCTGTCAACCAAATTAGACCAATTTGGAAGTTTTATGCCCATAATCACCGTATATATTTAAAAGATTTGAACGTTCATGTTCCATATGATTAAGAAAACTGCTTAGGAATATAGCCTAATATACTTTGAGATGGTTTTGAAACCACCTTGTGCAGATGGTTTACTGTTGGCCTCTTCTACAAGATCAAAGGAAATCATATGAAAGAAGCATCATTTGTAACAAAAGATCGCAACAAATTACATATTACTTCATCTTGTCGCTTTATTCTCTGTAACTTCAGTATATCCTAACCCCAACAAATATGTGTTTATTGGTAGCTACATAACTAGGATAAGTAGATAAGTTGAGCAATTGGTAAATCAGTAGGAAATCACCACAGGAGATCAGAAACATCGCTCTGCTAAAGTATTAAGCAAGACCGTTTCAAACTGTTAGAAACAATTCCAGGAAATACCTCTTATGGAATGCTGAGAATGAAACATCTAAAGAGACACAGTTGAACTCTTGTCTCCCTACAATGTTAATGTGATCGTCTTCTTCTATATATATGAAAATGGCTGTGTGTCTGTGTGTCTGTGTGTGCGCGCGCGCCTGTGTGTGTGTGTCTGTGTGTGTCTGTGTCTGTGTGTGTCTGTGTGCGTGTGTCTGTGTGTGTGTGTGTGTGTGTGTGTGTGTGTGTGTGTTCCAGCATAACCCTGGAATGTCTCAAGCAATTTCAACCAAACTTGGTACGCAGATGACTTACACTCTGGAAAAAAATACTGTGGGGGGTAAGACAGCCCTAACACCCCTTGGTCTGTGTGTACTGTTAAGATACAGTCTGTTGTCCCTTAAAAAGGTTTCTACTGTACTGTCATAAAAGGGATTCTACTGTACAGCACAGTGGAGTTGCCATGGTAACAGATTCACAGTACTCCACAAGAGAGCTCCCTCTGGTAAGGGGAAATCCAACATTAGAAATTACGTTTGGTCTGGACATTTTCCCTCTATAAATAAATACCCGGGCAACGCCTGGTTAGTTCATAAATATATTCCTAAAAATTTACTCCAAGTCTTAGAGGCAGGATGCATTTAAAGGGGAAAAAAGTTGTTAGACAGGCCTTTATTTATCAAATTGTAGAAAAAAATGACAGGTAGGGAAACACCTCGTGTCTCCTTGTCCTCTCTGAAAAATAAATTCCATCATCAACAAGGCGTAAACAATAGATGTAATAATATACAAAAAAGCTCCCTGCCAAACTGTGTGGAAAGCTTTAATTTGTTCCAGTTTTACAAGGGAATTGACAGGTATGTTTACCAGCAAAGGAAAAAGTGGCTCAGTCTTGTTCCATCTTGTAAAATCATGAGAGACTTTACTCCGTGCTAAGCTGGCCTATCCTTAACTGAATAATTCAATTGGAAGGCCAACTTCTTTTTCCATACAACACCTGCTTCCAACTATCAAAATGTTCTATTAGGAAAAGTTTTTGAATATTCACTTGGAATTTGGTTTCCTGAAAAATAAATCCCTAAGTCTGTATTCTGTCTTTGATGACCCACTTTGATGCTGAAAGAGTGTTATCATATGCCACTCAGTCTTCTCTTCTCAAAACTAAACGCAGGTAGTTCTTGACTTCAAACCGCAATTGAACCTAAAATTCCTTTTGCTTAAGCGAGGCAATTATTAAGTGAGTTTCCCCCCATTTTATGCACTTTCTTTCCACATTTAAGTGAATGGCTGCTGTTAAATTAGTAATATGGTTAAGTGAATTGGGCTCCTCCACTGACTCCGCTTGTCAGTAGGCCGCAAAAGGTGATCACATGACCCCCTCCCCCGGGACACTACAGCCATCTTAAATCAGTCAGTTGCCATTTTGATCATGTGACAATGAGAACGCTGCAACAGTTAAAATCTAGCTTTTCCATTGACTCTGTTTATCAGAAGGTCGCAAAAGGTGATCATATGACCCCAACAAATTGTGACGGTCATAAATATGAGTCAGTTGCCAAGTGTATAAATTTTGATCATGTGACAATGGGAATCCTGAAATGGGTGAAAAACAATCGTAAGTCACTTTTTTCAAAGCTGTTTAACTTTGAACATTCAAATTTAATGACCATTTGGTCACTTAATAAGAACTGTTATAAATCAAGGATTACCTGTATTGCCCATTCGTTCAATCTCTTCACATGATTTAATATCTCCTAATTAGCTTCATTGCCTTTCTGAACCTGATCCACCTTCTTTGAATCTTTAAAAGGAAGTAGATCCAACCACTGCAAACCAATTTGGTTTGAAAACTATTTATGTTGTTGCAGTTAAAAACTATATTTGTCTTTTGAATTTTTGAATAGCCACATCACGAGGCTAACTTGCAATCATTCTGCACTCAGCTACTATTCCAAAATCTTTCATAGGCTGTAAACCATCTAGGTATCATGATTCTACTCATAAGTATATTGCTCTTTTAAGTGAAGAATTTTACATCTGTCATTTATAATTGTTATTTTATTTTCAACCACTTCTCTAATCTAGAAACTTCATTTTGCATCACATTTCTAATAGTAATGTTTCACATTTCTGTAAAGAATTTTATCCACTCACTCACTACTCAATTAATATTTTAAAATAGCATTTTAAGTACAAAATTGTTTTGACTAAGAAGAAATGCTACAGGCATCAACCAATCAGTCTTAAGCAAGTCTGCAGCCTTACCATTGAACAATTCTGTGTTCTATCACAAAGTCAAGGTATGTATTGATTGAATTGTGTAAAGGCCACATCACTCTGAAACCACGATGCCCGTCCTTGCCATTACCATCTATGTTTCCAATATATGTTAAAAACAATTGTTACATGGTAATGGAAGACTTTGGAGTAGATTTTCAGAAATATTATAGGCAAAGTAACTCTCACAGCATGAAAATAAAAGACTATTTTTCAGCAATCTGACAATTTATTAACAAATTATCTTAATTAGAAAGATGTGATTACAAAAGGACAGGGCTTTATCAGAGTTTCAATAATTATAAAACGGTCACCAAAGACTACATGAGATTGATAGATTGCAATTATAGCGACTGATTCCACCGCAGGAACATCAATTAAAATATAATGTGATCTTGTGTCTTAGATAAGGATTACTTTCTTCAGCAATGTGTGGTTGGTAACACTACTCTTGTGCATGACTTGAACTTCCCAACTGATTACTATGATCTCCCAGTCTCCAAGAGTATTTAGAAAGAGGGCAATTATGTCACCTCTAACAGCAAAATTTATTCTCAATTTGAGTCTTATAGAACATAACACATAACAACAATTTTGTATGAATGCTGTTTTGGAATAAAAAGCATGCAAACTTTTAAGTTGGATGGATGGATGAAGGGGATGGAATCCATAATTCAACACAGCTGAAGAACATCACATTGGGAAAAGGAGAACAAATGTACACATGCTCCAACAATGGCACTGAAAAATGACTTAAGACCGTTTTTCATAATTACAATATTTGCTGCATTCTCATGGTCATGTGATCAAAATTCAGATGTTTGACAGCTGGTTCATATTTATGATGGCTCCAAGGTCCCAAGGTCATGTGATTTTCTAACAAGCAAAATCAATGGGAAAGCCAGATTCACTTAACAACCGGGTTATTAATTTAGCAACTGCAATTCAGCAACTCTTAAATAACTTTTCTGAGGTTTCCTTTAAAAATGGGATCTGCTAGTGAGGTTTTCTTATCCCCTCTCAGCTTACAATATTGGCTTTGCAAGTATGTAAGTATGTAAGGAGTATAATCTGAAGAAGCAGACTGCAGTGTGAAATGCTCCTGTTCATAGTTTCAGGTAGCTACAGTCTCCATTCTCCTCTAGCATAATCTAGTCCTCCTGTATTCTATTGCCTCCCAACCAACAAATCAGTCCACTAAGCATTTTCAGTCTTGAGTTCCACTTCTGGAGATTCCCCCCCACCCCGCCCTTCCTACAAACAGAAATAATATTTTGTAGTACTAAAGCTTTTGAGGATCCCTGCCTTTCCCCACCAAAATAGATCTTAGCTGATGCCTCCCTCTTGTGCGTGAAGAATGCTGTTCTGTTCACAAAAACAACTCAAACAGAGAGAAATAGAGGATATGATTGAAGGAACCAGGCTTTAATCTCATGTCACAGCAGATCCAAAGCATCTAGGGCAGTGTTTCTCAATCTTGGCATCTTTAAGATATGTGAATTCCCAAAATTCCCCTGACAGTTTGATTAACACTGGAATCTACTCCATAACATCACTCCAGGTGCCCGCAGCTGCTGTTTCACTGCACCATGCAAAAGTGCCCTGTTCCCTGGGCTCCATCTTCACAGCTACCAGTCTATCTGATCCCATGTGGTTGCACCTACACATATGTCCAATGGCCAGGTTCATCCCACAGGCTAAATTAACTCAGAACATATCACCTATTGGCTCTGGGCATTAGGTGAACCTGGGACTCTGTTCTGATGCACACATACCGAACTTTTCCATGCAATCCTAAACTGAATCTCTGTGATCCACTCCAGGACCAAGAGAGAAACGAAAGCTCTTGGCACTCCTAATCATACACCTGGGAGACACATCCAAACTTACTTTGCAGTGGGTCTGCAAAATCAAGGCCTCCCCCACCCCATGGACCAGCAATCCCAGTCTCCCTACTTGACCTGGAACCTGGCATCCGATATCCCACCTACGATTTTAAGAATCGGATCCTAAACTCATTCGAAAGCTCCCATTCTGATCAAGCCCCGGCTTGGGAGAGAGGCGACGGGGTTTGAGATTTCCATCGCCAGCCTTCCTCGGTCTGCAGCGTCCAGCTCCTCCCAGTACTGAGAAGCAGCCCAACAGGCACTCCCAATTGTCCCGGGTCTCACCAGGCCCGCGAGAACGAGGCGAGGAGGCCGCGGACACGCAGCAGTGTCCATCATCCTCCAGGTCTCCGCTGTTCCTGCCCGAGTAGAGCCGGTGACGCTTGGCAGCCCCTAGTAGAGGAGGTGGCAATAAAGGCTCTTTTTCCAGGCTGCTTCCCTGCTCCATGAATCACAACGTAGCCAGCGTACTACTAGGCAGAAACGGCGCCTGCAGCACCCCATCCAAGAAAAGTGGCCAGGCCGCCCAGCTTCCGCTTGTGATAAGTAGCGTAGGCACAGCTCCGCCCGCTACACGTGATCGGAGAGGAAAGGAATATAGGTTGTAGCAGCGCCGCTTCTGCTTGTGCGAACTGAAGCTGCGGGGTGAGGCTGGTGATCGTATATCCTGATGCTATCCTGATATCCTCATCAGATATCCTGATGAGGAACATTTGCCTTATCAATCAATCAATCAGAATAGAGCTTGAAGGGATCTTGAGGTCTTCTAGTCCACCCCTTGCTAAAGCAGGAGACCCAGTACCATTTCAGACAAGTGACCGGCCAGTCTCTTCTTGAAAACTTCCAGTGATGAACCGTTCACGATTTCTAAAGTCAAGCTGTCCCACTGATTAATTGTACTCACTGTTAGGAAGTTTCTCCTTAAATACAGGTTGCTTCTCTCTTTGATTAGTTTCCAGCGGTTGTTTTTTGTCATGCCCTCTGGTGCTTTGACGAATACTTTGACACACACACCCCTCTTCTTTGTGGAAACCCTGCAAATATTGGAATACTGCACCCCTAATTATTTTCTCTAGACTAGCCAAGCCCAAATCCTGCAGCCTGTTGTTGATATGTTTTAGTCTCCAGGACGTTGATCTTCTTAGTTGCTCTTCTATGAACTTTTCCCAAAGTCTCAGCATCTTTTTTGTAGAGTGGTGACCAAAATTGGTTGCAGATAATCATTGGTGATGTGCTTCACCAGTTCACTGGAAAATATCTCTGTGCCTCTCTTCCCCTTCCCCAGCCTCAAAAAGTGTGGGAGACCAACACTTTAAAGCAGTAGAATTACTGAACATACAATAACAGAGAACATAGAATAACAGAGTTGGAAGGGACCTCGAAGGTCTTCTAGTCCAAACCCTGCTTGAACAGGAGACTTTATACCATTTCAGACACATGGCTGTCCAGTCTCTTCTTAAAAGCCTCCAGAGATGGAGCACCCACAACTACTAAAGGCAAGCCATTCCACTGGTAAATTGTTGTCAGTGTTGGGAAATTTCTTCTTACTTTTAAGTTTCTTCTCTCCTTGTTGTTCCATTCATTCTTTCTTGACTTGCCTTCTGGTGCTTTGGAACCCCCACTTCTTTGTGGCAGCTCCTCAGATATTGAAGCACTGCTATCATGTCTCCTCTAGTCCTTTTTTTCCTTACACTAGACATACCAAATTCCTGCAACCATTCTTCATATGTTTTAGTCTACAGTCCCCTAATCATTTTGTCACCCTTCTCTGCACTCTTTCCAGAATCTCAACATATTTTTTTATATTGTGCAGTATTCTAAGTGTGGTCTTACTAAAGCCTTATAAAGTGGTACTAATACCATTTTAATATCATCATCCAAATAACATAGTCCAGTATCATATAATCAGTTCAGTACACAAAGTTTGCTAGCAGTTGCAAAATTTATAGCTCACAGCATTTTCTAACAGCCAGCTTCCACAACACTCAGATCAGATCAGCCCAGCATCTAAGAAACAGAGAGCTAACAGTTGTTCTGGCTCCCTCTTATGGCTGATTGAGGAAAACAGCAACCAATCACATTTTACAGTATGATTTAAAGCAATAGGCACAACATTGTTACATGATTTATATATTGCCAACCCAACCATTAGATTATATTCCTAACATTCTTCTTCATCATCATCATCATCATCATCATCACTGTAACTTGATTTGGACATAGTACTAAGCCAAATGTAGTTTAACTTGGATTTATTATGTTGTATCAATCCAAACAACATGATTTATGGGGTCATATGTAAAGGACCTTACCTAACATGATTATAAATATGGAGTATTCAACAAAACAGTTAATTAACCAACTAATATCCAGCCGCAATAAACTATAGAGATAGAGAAACCCTTTGCTTACAAAACCCTATTGCCTTCTGCAAAAGTCAAATAGAGTAATGTGTACACAGAATCATTGACATTAGGAGATCCAGTATTGAAAACCAGATAACAATTTCAACTTAATCAGAATAGTTCTACTGGATCAGGTCTATTTTACTCAGCCCAACATTTTATTTCTCACAATGGTCAGCCAGATGTCTGAAAGGTGATTGTAAGGAGAAGATTCCAAGTTTTTATCAGTCCATGGCCTCCAACTCAAGCATAACCAAATATCTTGGTTAATTACTATGCAAAGTCCTGTCTTCTGGAGTCCACCAACTCAGCCAGCTCTCTTTCAGAGGCAGATCAGATTAATGGCTGCTTCCACATCTTGCAGTAATGAGTTTAATTGGGTGCTTATGCACTATATGAAGAAGTGCTTGTTTTTGTCCATTCTAAATCTCCTTTCGGTTGTTTTCATTGACCTCTTGTTCTAGTTCTTATTTTGTGAGAGGGACAAGAAGGTCTCCCCATTGACTTTAATCCATACTATGCAACACTTTATAGAACTTCATCACTTGTTCCTTATTTCTTTTTTTTCCAAATTACAATACCCCAAGCATTTTGGTCTTTGAGAGGAGTTCTTGGTGCTCTCTGAGCTTGATTGTTTTCTTGCATACATTTCACTACCTAAACTAGGTAATATCATCAGTGCTAGTACTCTTTATTTATATCCTAGTGGCTTGCCCTGACCATTCTCTCTCTTTAAGAGAGATTTGTTCCCTCTGAAAATTTTGATTGCACCACCTTTCCAGGATGTTGCATCTCTGGTAAGGTCACCAAAAGACATTCAAACTGTTATCGTCTCAAACAATTATGCCACAATTTATGAAGAGATTCAACTTTATGTTTAGCACTTTGAATCTTGAGCTCATATTTTATAATAAACAATTGCTGGGTATTTTCTCAAGGGTCATCTCTGTACTGCTTTAAAATGTTAAACAGTAAATGATTCCTTAATATTAAATTAACAAGACACGATGTTATCAATGCAGTAAGGGGATGTAATTAATTCATCTAATGCGGATAATGTGTGATTATTCTTTCAATACATTTAATAATTGAAGCTGAGAGCGGAGTAATCCTTTTGACAAATAAGAATTCTTATCTAGCTTTTGTAATGTAATTTAAGATCTGCTATTGTATGGGGTGAGAAATAGTCTGAATCAGTTTAAAATTTAGAATACAATGCCACTAGTGGTAAAAAGTAGTTAAGAAAAGATGAGATACAAATAATAATTAAGACAAATAAAAAACTAAAGACTCAATACTATTTATTTATTTAAAGAATTTATTTAGTCGCTCACACAGTTACTCCAAACAGTGTGCAACATTTAAAAGCTACAATTCGCAATTAACACCTACCTACCCACCCCCCTTTATAGATTTTTTTTGCTGAAAATGAATAAAAGAACTGGTGATTTGTTAACAAGAGCTGAATATGGGGAGAAGAGAAGAGTGGAAATGGCATTAAGTATATTTATAATTGCTACAAAGATTGGAAATAGCTTCTTTAAATATTTTGTCTTTCTTGCTTTTTTCTCACTTTCTTTTATTTTCAGCACTTTTTCTTTGCATTTTTTATATTGTTTATATCTATCTTTTTACTTTACAAAAATGCATTTTAATAAAAATTATATTTTTTAAAAAGTGGTAAAAAGAGTTGAAGGTCGAGAATACCTTTTAGAATTCTTCCTACGTGCTCTATAAGTTTGTAAATTAAGAAGCATTATCAAATATTATAAATACAATATTTACCCCTAGAATTATCACTGCATGGAGACCAAATTTAATATTTAATAGATACAACACCAGAATATTTAATAGTTCAAGAAAGCTTTTTTTTAATGATGAAAATCTTGTTTTTGGCACTTTCAGTTGAAGCTGTTCTTGGAAATTGACCTGCCACATCTCCAGGATTTTATTCTGTGAGACAAAGGTTGTTGTATTCCACTTGTAACCTTTCACTTTTTCCTTCTTTTTTTTCCCAGCAAAGAATATGCTAAGGGGAAAAAAAGCTGCATGCGTGCTTTTTTATCAGTAGCACTTGGAGCTGTCCGTTTGGAAGTGCAGCCTTTGTAATCAGCTAGAACTTCCAGAGCATATTTAGCATTGGAATTAAAAAGTGGCACATAAAACCCCCATTTAAACTTTATCACTATTAAAGACCAGGATTCTTTTTCAGTATATCACCATACCAGGAATTAGGTAGTTCTTATACTGCATAAGGAACAGGGATTCTAAGTCAATTTAGTGAGCACAATATATCCAGCCATGTCTTCCCCCAGCGCAAACTAGATATGTAATATGTAACTCTGTTGCATAGTGAGTTATGGGTAATTTGGAGAAAATGATATTTGTGACTTAGTACAGTTCTGAATATTTTCTAGTCACACAGGGCAATTTTCAATGTTTCTCTTTTAAATCTGGTTTGCACAGTGAATTTTATTATAGATGCACAGGATTGAATAGACTAAGTGGTTCGTTTTTTCCCTAGCAATCCTTGTCACAGCATGGATAAATATGCATATTGTCACAATGTGGATAAACATATCAGATTTGGATTAAGGAAGAACAATCAATACAATAAGTGATTGTTTTTGTAGCAGACATATTCATTAGGTTTAAATCCTTCTTTAGCCTTTACTCTTCAGATATTTTAGATTGCAAATGCCAAAATTTCCAAGCAATCCCATCACACCAAAATGAAGATGTAAGATCAAGGTTATCAAAATATGTTTAATTGTTTAAGATGAGTATGATTCCATCACTATTCAGTAACAAACAGTAGGATTTCTCCTTCTGCTCCTTTGGGCAGTTTATAATAGCAAGTGTTGTAAGGGTTGTAAAAGATCGGTACATGATAGTAGAGATTATGTGAATCTTTCAGAGAAGTCTGCCGGATTAGTCTTTCACTGCAAAACCAGCAAAGAATGTTAAAGGCTAAGACATTTATGTGTGTCTTGATTTGGTCATCCTTATACATTTGTTAGCTTAAGAAAAATCCTTTGGTAAACAGTTGGGTGCTGCTTTATCTGAGAGAACTGAGAGGCTGGTAGGTATCATCTTGACAGATAAGAAGGATAAAGAGTTCTCTAGTACAAAGTAATAGCAAGCAACAAATCTAACATGCAGAAATCAATGTTCTCTCTTTATCTTGAAGTCACAAAGTGAAGAAACAACCATGGCTGTTTTAAAGAGAATAATTGTGCAAGTACACACAAACATGGGCATAGGCTGTAACAACATGGCACCTTAAACTACAGACTAACTACATTTTAGCCTTGTATTATATAGACTCACTCAACGTGATCAGTTTATGATTTGACCTATTACACAACTGAGAAAAACTGAGCTGAGTAAACCATGATTCAACATGACTAATCATATTATGCAAACATTACAGATTCAGGCTAGTTCCCCCTGGAAGACTCCTAAGAGCTGCCAGCCCCCCCCCCCCATTGTGCAGCTCTTCAGTTTTTTATTCCTTAACATAGGAAAAACTAGGGAAAATGCAAAGTGGGGTTATTGTGCTTTCTATCATGGATAGATGAGACAAAATCATTACATAATACAAGACTAAATCTGAAAGCATCAGAGAAGATTCTCCAATCCATTTAGGAACCCCACTGTCATGAGACGCAAAGTGATCTTTGTTACTTTTCTTTTTTTCCAAATGCTCTACTGACAAATCCCACTTCAAACATTGCTTTTGCAGATTCCTGTAGGCCTCTGATGGAGAAATAGGGGCCAGGGACAACACATCTGTCAATCTGGACCTCATTTCTCAACTGCAGAGGCCTTTCCTGAAGGCCGTCTCTGCAAGGTGTCAATGGAAGACATCTCCCAAAAATAAGACCTGGTGCCATTTTTGGTGGCAAAAAAAATCAAGACTGGGTCTTATTTTGGGGAAAACATAGTTATATAGACATACAGAGAATTGGGTTTACCAGCTGCTTTTGGACAATTATCATATATCAATTTACTGAAATAGAATAGAAACAAAATATCAATTGCAGCTAATATTTTTAGATTTTTCCAAATAGTTTATTTCTTAATTTTTACATTTGTGATATTGTTCATGTTTTGGAAATTTGAAACATTGCACAACATTTATGTCATAGTGCCATACTTTTTGGTCAATGGACAGATTTGGAATTTTGAACATTCTCAAAATTGCTGCTGTGATTACTGAATCTAACCAGTTAGCTGAGAAGTCAAATTGTAGATGACATGTTCAATCATACTCAGGCTAATCAGTACATGTCAAAGCTTTGATAAATAGCATGAAAATGTATGCCATCGGAGATTACCACGAGTAAAATTCACCTCTATCAGTATACGATCACACTATTGTAGAATTAATTCATTACGTAAATTCATTCATGTAACAAAGAGGTTGGGACTCTAGAAAGAGTGCGGAGAAGAGCAACAAAGATGATTTGGGAACTGGAGGGTAAAACATATAAAGAACAGTTGCTGGGATTGGATATGTCTACTTTAATGAAAAGAAGGACTAGAGGAGACATGATAGCAATGTTCCAATATCTAAGGGATTGCCATAAAAAAGAGAGAGTCAACTTATTCTCCAAAGCACCTGAAGGCAGGACATGAAGCAATGGATGTAAACTAATCAAGGAGAGAAGCAACCTAGAAGTAAGGAGAAATTTCCTGGCAGAACAATTAATCAGTGGAACAGCTCAAGTCCAAAATTTTGAATGCTCCAACACAAGTTTTTAAGAAGAGATTGGATTACCATTTAACTGAAATGGTATAGGGTATAGGGTAGTGATGGCTAACCTTTTTCTAAAGGTGTGCCAAAATTGTGCATGTGCATGCTATCGCATGTGGACGCATGCCCACCCACCTGCACACGTGTGCATGACCCCCACCTGCTCATGTGCACATGAACCCCTGTGCATGTGCACATCCCCCCCCCCCGGGCAGGGGCGGGGAGTTTTCACCCACCCCAGGCTCCAGAGGCCTGGGGTGGGAGAAAATGGCCTCTTCCGGTCCTCCAGAAGGCTGAAAATCAGCTGGCCAGTGCACACATGTGCACCGGAGCCGAGGACTGCCGTGCCGGCAAATCTGGGTCCGCGTGCCACCTGTGGAATGTGTGCCATAGGTTCGCCATCATAGGTATAGGGTTTCCTGCCTAAGCAGGGAGTTGGACTAGAAGACCTTCAAGGTTGCTTCCAACTCTATTCTATTCTGTTCTGTTCTATTCTATCCTATCGATTATTTTGCAAGTGACGTCAAATCAACGAAGTTCATAAGAGGAAGAACCCCCCCCCCAAAAAAAATCCTTATGAAGTAGTATCTTTTTAGAACTACTCAGTTATGAAAGTCTATGACCAACACAACAGAAATCCTGACAATTTCTGTATGCTAAAGACATGAATAAAAAAATCAAACCTCTTATAAACATCCCACTGTTTTCCAACAATCCATTGCAACCAGTTTTTTTTAATCTGTTTAGTTTTATAATTTTATTTTGGTTTGGTTTTTTTTTTGTACTTTTGATCTGCTTATCAGACCAGCAACTTTACCTGCACTTTAAAATATGAAAGAAATGTTAAAGTTCTATGTGTTTTGTTTGTATTTACATGTTTGTTTTAATATTAGTATCTATTATTATATCTGTTTTTAATGTCTATGCTGTCTCAGGGATGAGTGGAATGACCTATCATATAGTATACATATTTTAAATAATAATTTGATATTACTTGCTTTGTAATATATTAGTGTCATAAGCGGCATAAGGCATGACCACAATATCCCTGATGTTGATTTTCATGGCTAAATCAGACAATGGGAGTTAACACCAAGAGACAGAACAGCAAGTGTGTATTAGCTGATCAGATGGTCGCCTGGTGGATAGAGAAATCTAAAGTAAACTACCGTAAGCCACCAGATGGTTCACTAAATAGAGCATCTATCAAAAACTAATCAGAGATTAAACATGTTCTTATTACTGACATTTTACCACAACCTAGCACAGTAGCAGATGGCAACCTTCCAGAATGTTATTTAAAAGTCATCCACCAGACCTAAGAACTTGATTATTAGCTATCACATAGCATGTAACAGCTAATGCTGAAAACAGAATCCAGAAATTCCTTATTAAATCGCTCTGATGTTAACACGATTATATTTGCATTTAAATGTATGCTTTCCTACTGTAAATCCTATTATGACCCCTAATCCGCTGTCCAAATCAGAATTGTCAAGCTTATGTACATAACAAAGCAGATAAAAAGTAGAAGAGCCAGTTATATTCACCAAAAAGATAATATACTGCACAATAAAGTGGCAGGGAGCCATTTTCATATTGACCAGTGCTAATGACAAACATTTCTGATTTTGCTTCAAGTTAAAAAGAAAAATATATATGCAGTCTGTTCATTAAAGGAGCAAATATTTTTTTCATACAAAAAGTCACCACTGTTATTGGTCATATTAATTGTACCAATTTATTCTAACATCTAAAACTTCTGACTCACCAAATACAGGTAGTGCTCAACTTACGACTGCAACTGAACCAAAAAATTATGTTGCTAAGTGGGACATTTGTTAAGTGAACTTTGCCCCATTTTATGACCTTTCTTGCCACAGTTGTTAAATGAATCACAGCAGTTGCTAAAGTTAGTAACACGCAGCTTTAAGTGAACCTGGCTTCCCCGTTGACTGCTTATGAGAACGTTGCACAAGGAGATCACATGACCCCAAGACACTGCAACCATCATAAGTACGAGTCAGTTGCCAAACATCTGCATTTTGATAACATGACCATGATGATGTTGCAATGGTTGTAACTTTTTTTCAGTGCTATTGTAATTTTGAACAGACACTAAATGAACTGTTGTAAGTCAAGGACTACCTACCTGTGATCATGTTCTTAAAAATTGCCACCATAGAACCAGAGCAACAGAATCAACGTACTGTATTTTTAGGAGTATAAGACGCTTCAGAGTATAAGGCACACCTTAGTTTTTGCAGAGGAAAATATGAAAAAAAATTCTGCCTCTGCCTACCAGCATCCATAGTATTCAGCTGGCACATGGTAACAAGGTCAGCCAATGAATAGGAGTAGCAATTAAGTCAGCCAATGAGGGCTATTTGGACTCTGAAATTTGCTGTGTGAGCAAGGAGACAGGAAACAGCCTGGTTTAGCCCAGAACTGAAAGTGAAACTGCTTGTTTTGCTTGTATTTACTGCTACCTTGGAAAACCTGCTTTTGGTAATGTATTGTATATTATTGTTTTGAATCCTGCTGAATCAGTTATTGTGCTTTCTGATTGTGATTACTGCTGCAAATTGATCAGCCAGGTCAGCTTCAGCACTTATTGCAGCTGATTGATGGGTGGATAGGACTGCCAGAATACCCCCAATCAGCTGTTCTAGGCTGCAGGGATTGTCACAGACCATCGCTGCCTCCAGGCCTTGCATTTTTGGCCTCTGGTGAGGGTGGGTGGGGCTACATTCAATGTATAAGACGCACCCAAATTTTCATCCCCTTTTTTGGGGAGGAAAGGTGCGTTTTATACTCCGAAAAATACGGAATGTAATTTAGGCGTCAATCCAATGCATGCTTTTCAACTAGAATGTCTTAGTGGGACCTACTTTTCAGTATATAAACCAAGTAGATTTTCAGCAGTTGACCATGTGTGACAAACTCCTGTGTGTTGCCTCCATAATTATTTGTGTTTACCTATTCAAATATTGGTTTATGCTCATTAATCTAGGAACACATCCTAATGAAAGTTGTGGGACAGCTAACAATATTATCTAACCAACTGGCTTACAAGGCTGTTCATGTATTTATGAGGCTGTTCATAATTTATCTGCCCATGTGGACAAAATCTCTGGCATTTCCGAGATTTGCTCTTAACTATCAGGCAACTTGAGAAATACATAAAGAAGACAGCAAAGGAAGCTCCTCACTTTCTAAGTGCAAGAATACTGATGTGACACACAATATAAACAATACGAAGTACAGTTGAACTTTGTTGGGTTGTGGATTTTAGAAAATGTGTGTCAAGAAAACAGTTTATCTTCAGATTTTAATGAACATAGTTTCTAAAAATCAGAGTCTGAGACAAATACATTAAGGTTATTCAAAAATGTTCTGGATTAACAGCTTTGATTTTAAAATTGTGACAATTGCATTATTTGCATTGATTATTTTAAAAGTAAAAACACTTAATATTTAAATAATATTCATTCTTTGATCATATTATTCAATTTTACAGATGATTCTGCAAAAACCATCGGTCCCAAGCAGCAGACAGAGAGAGCAAATTCAATCTTTGATCTGAGGTTTCAAGTCCATCGCTTACTTAGCTTCTAGTTTAGAAACCTGTAAATTAGAAAGCACAGAATTATCTTTTGTCTAAAACGCTATATTACATGCAACTTTGTTTTTATCAGAATCCCACCACTACAGCTATGTTTTCTAAGCAAAAGAGGATTGTGTGATGAACTAATTTCAACAAGTGCTAAATCTTCTCTATTCCAAACTACACCTTTCCTAATATGCTTAGACAAGCAGCAGAACCTGTTGGGAAAGCTTAAACACACATTTGTTTACTACATATAGTTAGATTGTAACAAAAATGAGAAGTAAACTTTTAACAATTGGTGTTAATCTAAAAGCAGGGTAAAACTCAGCTTCCAAGAAAAAAACCATAAGCATCATTAAATAATTATTACAACATTAAAATAATTAACAAGGGGATTCAAACTTATTATCAGGCCATTGTGTGATACAGCATGTAGAAACCCAGTGTTTCTATAGTTCATCCCTCCTCTCCCTTGTTAGAAATACAAGTGGTCCTTGATTGACACTGGCAATTGGGACTTCCATTGCTAAGCAATGCAGTTGTAAAGCATGATATCACATGACCAAGCTACTTAGCAACAGATGTTCCAGGACTTCTGGTTACCATCATAAAGGGAATCATGAGTTGTTAAGTGCAAAATAACATGGTCACCATTTCTGACCTCATGTTGGCTTCTCCATTGATGTGGTTTATTGGAAGTTTGCAAATGGTAATCCTGTGATGGCCGGATGCTGCGATATTCTAGTGGTCTAAGCACCCAGATCATAATCATGAGATTATGGGATGATGCAACCTATACAAGTAGAATATGAGCTCTACAATATAAGTACTACCATTTGGTCTGCACTGTCATAAATTTAAAAGGTCACTGAACCAACCTGATCAGTTGTTAATCAGCATTTGTAATCAACTCACACCATTATTTTTCTATGATAATGTCTCACATGATTTGGACATATTGAAAGAAGCCTACATGCAACAGAGTCTAATTAAAAATAAACAAACATTTACAGTCATAACACTGAACCATAACCACACAGCCTGATCCACCTGTGATTTTACGGAAAAAATACCAATCTGCTACTTCCTTACAAGCGTAAGGACTCCTACGTACAGTATTACCACAGTACTAAAATGTAGGTAGTCCTTGACATATGACCACAATGGAGCCACGAATTTATGTTGCTAAGTGAGACATTTGCTAAGTGAGTTTTGCTCCATTTTATGGCTTTTCTTGCCATTGTTGTTAAATGAATCGCGGCAGCTATTAAGTAAATAACATGACTGTCACGTGAAACTGGTTTCCCCATTGACTCTGCTTCTCAGAGGGTTGCAAGAGGGGAATCGCGTGACCGTGGGACATTGCCAACGTCATGGCTATGAGTCAGTTGCCAAGCGTCCAAATTTTGATCACATGACTGTGATGGTTGTTAAGTGTGAAAAATAGTCATCAGTCAATTTTTTTCAGTGCCGTTGTAAGTTTGAACAGTCACTAAATGAACTGTTGTAAGTCAAGGACTACCTATAATAGCCTCAACTACTCATATGACAGAATAATAAGATACCATTTCCAGAGGACAAGGATAATCGATTCAGGTCCAATACAGGAGCAATTATTGTCATTCCTACAACAACGTTTCTTTCTCTTCACCAGTTCTTACATATTTGGATGGGCAGAAAACATATTAGCCTATATACAGTATATCTTCCAAAACATTCATTCAGGTGCTCTTTATTCAGAGTTCCTGCCATGTGGGCACTCCAGATAAGCCATGTCTCTACCCTTGCAGCCATTACTCAAATTAAGTCTGCTTCCTACTGTAAGTGACAAATTCAGCATGATTACTGTGGGTACAAAGAGGAAAATCTTTGCATGTGCAGCTAGAAGCACACTGACTTTTATTTCAGCACCCTTTGTTTAGTCTAGAAGCAGTTGAGTAAGCAATTCTATATATCTCGTAAGTTAGTGTGTCCAATTGTTCCTTTTCCCAAAAGAGCAGTGGAGAAGGTGGGGACAAATGAGTGGCCTCTTATTATAGGAACAAATAGATCTAAAACTGCGAGTACTGTAAGTCCTAGCTGGGAAGTAGTTGCTCAAAGCCTTAGTAATGCTAGAAGTAAAATGAGATGGTCTTCCATGACTACATTAGTCATAGGTTGGCATTAAAAGCCGTAAAATAAAGAAAACAGTCAACAGTAGAAGATTAGGAAGAGTAAGTTCTTTGCTAAGTACAGGAAAATAAGCATCTGAATTTCAGTACATGCTGATCAGAATTACTAGTTTAGTTCCTCCTTCTCAAACAAGAAAAATATCACCTGCCATCTTTTGTCATCCACTCTGCTGAAGATAACAGCCTAACATGGGTTTTTTTTATATAACCAAGCCTCCACATCCAATTATTAATAATACTACACAGTATTAATATCTGGCAAAAGCTAATAACATAGAAAAAAAACTAGTAATCAGATACTTAAGCCTAGATTAATCTTGTCTATGTAAACAGTCCACAACCAGTTAGATGTCAAGGTCCTCTTTGAATATGATGGAGGAACATCATCATATCCGTGATGGCAAACCTATGGCATACATGTCCAAAGTGGCATGTGAAGCCATGTCACCCGGCACAAGTGGTCTTGGCTGTCTGTCTTCTGGGTTTCTGGTGCACATGCGTGCGCGACAATCAGCTGTCCTGTGTGCAGGCGGCATGCCAGCTGATTGTCGGAAGCGCATGCGTGCCAAAACCTGGAAATTCGGCTTTTCCAGAGCACGATCCCTTTGCTTGCCCGGCAATGCCGAAAACTGGCCTGCATATGTGTGCCGGCCAGCTGATTGTCGGTCGCACATGCACACTAGAACCCAGACATTCAGCTTTTGGTTCCCCATCACTGCTATATATCATGAACACAGAAAGATATTTTTAAATAATGCTGTCCATCAGCAAACCAATAAGATTTTTTTTTTCACCATGAATCAATACTATAAAGAAAAATGATGGGGAAATTTTGCAAGATCTTTTCTACAGGCATTAAAATGACAGGGACCACATAGCATATTTTAATCTTGATTTCCCAGGAAGTCAGATACAATTGCAGTATTATCTGGCATTTCAGAGATGGGAATTAACATTTACTGCGTAGATAAACACATTATTGATATACTAACCATGGTGCAACATTTTGGCAGGAAATACGTAGAGAGGCTAATATTCTGCTGTCCAGCAAAAGAATATTAACATTATGTCATTGCTGTGAATGAAAATCACAAACAAGCCACAATGACTAGAGATGCTTGATTTTCCACATCTGATGCTTTCAAATAAAATCATAGCCATGGTTGCCATCATAGTTCAAAGCTAAACGGTAATGCAAACAGGACTTCAGCCTTACCATTTCATTAGAGCAAATAAATCAGGCATTTGAAAAATAAAAATAAAATTGTATTTTATTTTGGCTGAGGTAATTAATCATTTATTCAAATGTAAAAAAAAACAACCATGAAAAGTATAGAAGCAATAGCCTATGCATGAATGACCACTGTGAGAGGATCCTAAGCTTCATTAGGAACAACTTATATGTGTGAAAATATTTACAGACCCTTCACATCCTGGACGTAAACTGTTTCAACTTCTTCCCTCAAGACGACGCTACAGGGCACGCACACCAAAACAACCACAGTTTTTTACCCCATGCTGTGCTAAACAATTAATTCCCACAACACCGTCTAGGCCCTAGGAGGTCAAACCACCTAGTAGAGTTGTATTACCTATTATCCTTCTTATCTTTTCATCTTTCCTAACACCTATTTCCTTTGCTTTTTATGACTATAATTTTGTTGTTTGTACCTTATGATTTATGTTGACGGCCTTTATTTAGTATCCTATTATGGTTTATGCTCTGTTTTTATTTAGTAACCTATGACTATTACTGAGTTTGTATCTTATTATTTATGATTATTGTATTTTATGATTAGGATCATGATTCATCACTTGTTGCTTGTACCCTGAAAATATGACATGTCCTGAAAATAAGGGCATGCCACATTTTTTGATTGGACAAAAATGTAAGCCCTCCCCAAAAATAAACTCTCTGGACAACCACCACTCCTTCGGCCAGGCAGAGTTCTGGTGACCGACCTAGCGGTATCCCGAAAGCACCAAGCCGGAGAACAAGTTGGGGAGAAAAGGCTTGTGTTGCTTGGGCTCTTCATAGCTGGAGAGGGGGGGTTACGCAAGCAGCTTTTCTGCTCCCTGCTCACGCACCTCCCAGGCTCACGATGCCCTAGCCCAGCTCTCCTTGCAGAGCCAAGGCATCTCCACTGCCACCGCCGCCCCCCGCCGCTGCCACATGGCTTTTTCTGCGGCTTCCAAAGAATGGAGGTTGGATGCAGAGTCTTCCGGCAGTTGCCGCTCTGGCAGTACGCTCTATGGTTGTACGCTCTGTTGGCTGCCAGCCCACAACCATAGAGCGTACTCCCATTGTGAGCCTGGAAGGCGCATGAGCAGGGAACGGAAAAGCCGCTCGCGCAACCCCCCTCCCCAGGCATGCAGAGCCCCATTCACTGACTTGGGGCATTCCGAAGGCACCAAGCGCAGGAGCTGGAAGGCGGCGAACAGGCACTCACACAGCTTGGCGATACCCCTAGGTCAGTGAATGGCACTGTGCCCCAATGTAAAGGGGGGTTGCCGGGAGGCTGCTCATGAGTGTGGTCACCTCATTGATGCTGTGTAGTGCTGCTGCAACAGCGCAACACAGCTGTTTGACCCTGAGGCTGTGCCTGGCTCTTTGGGAGCCTGCTCGCAAGAGAGCAGCCACCCAGCCACCCCAAAACAATAAGCCCTCCCCTGATAATAAGGCCCAAGCCATATTTTGTGGGTCAAAAGAAAATAAGACCCTGTCTTATTTTCGGGGAAACATGGTATGTACACTGAGAGCTTATGCCCCAGAGACAAATTCCTTGTGTGTCCAATCACACTTGGCCAATAAAGAATTCTAAATATAACTTCAGAGCCTAAATAGCATTAACGCTACTGCATAGGAAGCTAGATTCAAACCTCTGCCAACTATGATGTTTCAAAATACCCACAGATCACAAACCCAACCTCAACTAGATGGATGGCTTTAAATTCAGAAGTAAGCTAGAACGTTAAATCCTGTGTCTGCATACGCGTCTAAACATGGACAGCACATGACATCAAAATAGATTACTGCTTACCTGTTCATCTATACACCTGAACTGCCAGGACCAAGCAGAATTGTAAAGGAAAGGTCTCAGATCAAAGCGATTATCATCAGGACTGTAGTTGGCAGCATGATAGGAGGGAGTAAGGGTAGTCATTTTATGTCGGTTGATTGAATACATTTGAAAGAAATGCTTAACTTTTGATGCCACCTGGTGAACAAAATGCAGTATTTCAGGAACTCAAAAAGACCAAAAATTCAAAACCCACCCCCATAGAAACATCATATAGAATTAGTCTATAACTAAGATTCAAAGGTTGCAATCCTACATTTAAGCATGGCCAATCTTACTGATTTCTTTCAGCATTATCAACAGGAATGCTCAAAGCAAAATGGGGTGCCACCAGAACTGCAGTTAGGTGAGATGTGTTGGGCAGTTTCCCCAAGACACACACTGAACCCTGGAATTCTCCTGAATGAAACTGCAGCACTTACTGATTAAGAATAGCCTATAATTGAAGACATCATAACTGGGAAATGATTCAGACATTATCATTATCATCAAATCATGATTGCCAAATTCAAATTTATATTTTGACCGTCCCAGTGCATAAGCTAAGGCTTAATGCTGCTTGTATAGATGTAGGTCATGGACATTTATTGTTTACCTCTCTTGGAGAACATATCTCTTTCCACATTGTGACCAGTTTACAGAACATGGTATAAGGTCCAGCCTTAGCTATCTTCCTTAGTTTACCATAGACTGAGAGTTCAGCATACGTCATACCCATGTCTACCTAACATTTCATACGCAGCACAAAAAGAAAAGAAATAGAGAAACCAGATGAATATAAGAATCATACATTCTTCAAGAGCCACCCATCATTAAATTGGAACTATAGTTAATCTAGATTTCTCTGAACTTGGGGGAAAATAATATTTAACTTGATGAAAATACAATACCATAGTTATATCATTTCATTATATTAAAACCCACAATTCTGTTCTAATGTCATTAATTATAATTCAAAAGCAGTTTTGGAGTGATCTGGGTGTGTGTGTGCAGATTTCTAACTACTATCAGCAAAATTCCTTATTTTTTGTGAAAGGGGGTTACTAAAAAGTATCTTGCTAATTAGGAATAGTGAAGCTCTGGTAGATCTTTGGCAATCTGGACTCTAAGTTCTTCAATATATGTTCATTATAACTTATATATAGTCCTCGACTTACAACAGTTAATTTAGTGACTGTTCAAAGTTACAAGGGCACTGAAAAAAATGGCTATTGACTGTTTTTCACATGATCATTGAGCATCCTTATAGTCAAGTGATCAAAATTCAGATGCTTGGCAACTGACTCTATTTATGATTGTTGCAGTATCCCAGGACCATGTGATCCCTTTTACAATGTTCAATCTAAGTCAATGGGGAAACCAGATTCACTTAACAACTGGCAAGATAGATTTTGGAGCAAAACTCACTTAACAAATGTCTCACTTAGCAACAAAAAATTTGGGTTCAACTGAATCATAAGTCGAGGACTACCTGTACTATTACAGAAGACACGCGAGCCTGCAGCAGAAATATCTTAACAGGAAAAATACACAATTGGCTAATGTATGCCGAGTTTCATATGATGCCTAAATCACAGAAGTCAGATTTTCTTGAATTTTGATGAAGATTAAGAGACTGCATGAACAAGATACTACAAATCAAAAGTATGGGCTTACAAGATGGTAGTAGTCACTGTGCTTTTACCTCATCCATTTGAGTAACATTTCCTTTCTGCAGTGGCTCCAACTCCGCTGTTGGGGGTGCTGATATAATACTGTGTACAAGTAAAATGAAATGAATCAAATTAATCTATAGTAACACATTACTATTACTATGAACATGTTCCATCTCAACCAAAGCAATTATTAAATGGGGCCACATCTTTTGTCTGCCTCATGCTACGTTTCTATTCAAGTACAAGCACAACATTGCCTGACTACTTACAGGTGAATGCACAAATTTGGGCAAACTGTATGTTTCACTGAATCCCAACCCTGTTTCCCTGAAAATAAGACCTCCCCGGATAAAAAGCCCAATCAGGCTTTTGAGTGCATGTACTAAAATAAGCCCTCACCCGAAAATATGCCCTCCCTTCATTCATGAGGTGACCATGCTCGCCGCCTACTGCAACTCAAAAATAAGACCTCCCTGAAAATAAGGCCAAGTGCTTATTTCAGGGGTCAAAAGAAAATAAGATCCTGTCTAATTTTCAGGGAAACACGGTAAGTGGAAACTGATCTTTAGCAATATAAAAGTTTGAGGACTTATGAATACCATTCCAAAATCTTTTTCTTTTTCAACTGAAAATACTTCATGGTAGATTGGAAGGTAAATATCTGAACTGTTGTTTTGCCGAAATAACCAACTTATTTTCAGATTCATTTTTTTTCTCTGATGGTTGTGGAATATTGCCCCAAACCTGTCAGATATGCCAAGAAAATTCACAAATCCCTGCAAAGAATAACAAATGTTTAGCTAATATTCAGCATTGAACATGACTCTTTATACAATGATTTTAATGGGAGACTTTTCCCTGATTTCATCACGAAATCTTAAGGTATGCAAAGAAAACACTGATAAGCCTGAACTATTTTGAGGAAAATACTACAAATTGATTATTTCATGAACTGAAAGTATTCAGACATAATTATAGAACATACTTTTAGAGGGGGTGGGGAGAATGAAACATTTGAAGAAAAGATCACCTTTTCACCAAACATGAAGCCTGAGGATGGTTCTATGGTAATTTGGAATTGTGTGTAAACAGTGGCATTTGAAAAATTGTGTGGGTAATAGGAAAAATGGATTTAGTTAAATATCAACATATCCCAGAAGCTCACATCCCAGTCAATAAAGAACATGAAGCTGGAAAGAGGCTAGATATTTCAGCAAGACAATTATCTGAAATATTCCTCCAGATTAACTTGTACTACTTATAGGCAAGTAAGAAAATGGCCTCCACAGTTGTATCAGGAAACAAACAATCTGACTAGGGGTGCAAGACTATTACATACAATTTGTATGCATTAATAAATTTTGTATTGTATTAATAAAATGGCTCAATGCTAAGAGAGTCAATATGACAAAATTTTATTAGCCAGCAAAACCGTATTTGATATAATCATACTTTAAAGGAACTATTACTCATTGATATTCAGAATTTAGTTCCAATTCTATCAAGTCCTAGTTAAGATCAAATTCTGAAGCATTCAGTAATCCTAGGAAAACCAAGGGGGAAGAAAGCATCAAGATTCCAGATCATTCTATACTGGCACAGGCTGGAATAAGCTTCACTCTACTTACTCTCTACTTACCTTTTGAGGGATGTTAGCTGAAAATTCTCAATGCAATATTGCATAAAGCATTTCAAATCTGTTTTGCTAATTCCACCAATAGGGTTGATGTCAGCACTGGAACAGTCATATTTTGTGAAATATCCTCGAAGGCTAAGAAGGAAATATTTTTTATTTATTTTCTATAGGTCTAACAATATATGTGTGTGTATATAATATATGTGTGTATGTATATATGTATATATGTGTATATAAATACATTCATCGAGAATCAAAAGATACAACACTTAGTGATAGTCAATGTTACTAATAAGCTATCAAATCATACTAGGAAACGAATAAAACAATATAAATTGAAAGATACAAGCAACATGGTTATAATCATAAGTAGGAGGAGATAGATAATAAAAAGGATGAGAAGAATAATAGTGATATAGTCTTAGTAAATTATTTGACAGTGTTGTGGGACAGTATTGTTAAGCAGAGTGATAACGTTCGGGGAAAAACTGTCCTTGTGTCTAGTTGTTCTGGTGTGCAGTGCCCTATAGCTTCGTTTTGAGGGTAGAAGTTGAAACAATTTATGACCAGAATGTCAGGGGTCTGTAGATATTTTCACAGCCCTCTTTTTGATTCATCGTCAATGGAAGGCAGGTTGGTAGCAATTGTTTTTTCTGCAGTTCTAATTATCCACTGAAGTCTGTGTCTGTCTTGTTTGATGCAGAGCCAAACCAGACAGTTATAGAGGCGCAGATGACAGACTCAATAACTCTGTAGAACTGAATCAGCAGCTCTTTGGGCAGTTTGAGCTTTCTGAGTTGGTGCAGAAAGAACATTCTTTGTTGTGCTTTTTTGATTAGGTTTTTGATGTTAGGTGTCATTTTAAGTCTTGAGATATGATAGAACCTAGAAATTTGAAGGTCATTAGTATTGATACTGTATTGTTTAGTATTGTAAAGGGTGGTAGTATAGAAGATTTCTTCTAAATTCCACTACCATTTCTATGGTTTTGAGTGTATTTAGTTCAAGATTGTTCTGGTTGCACCACAAGGCTAGATGTTCAATCTCCCGTCTGTATGCAGATTCATTGTTGTCTTGAATGAGACCAATCACTGTTGTATCATCTGCAAACTTCAGTATTTTAACAGAGGGGTCTATTGAGATGCAGTTATTGGTGTATAGACAGAAGAGAAGTGGAGAAAGCACACAGCCCTGGGGGGCTCCTGTGCTAATTGAACAAGTATCTGATGTGATTTTGCCTAGCTTCACCTGTTGCTTCCTGTTTGTTAAGAAGCTTATGATCCATTTACAAATGTGGTCAGGTAGCCGATTTAATTTAGTTAGAAGAATATCTGGAATGATGGTATTGAATGCTGAGCTGAAGTCTAAAAAGAGGAGCCTTGCATAGGTCTTTGGAGATTCAAGATGTTGTTATATTAACAGCATCATCTGTGGATCTATTTGCTTGGTAGGCAAATTGCAAGGGGTCTAACAGTGGATATGTGATGGTTTTCAGGTGGGCCAGCACTAGTCTTTCAAACATCTATAACTATGGAAGTTAGAGCAACTGATCTGAAGTTATTCAGTTCCTTGATGGAGGGTTTCTTCGGCACTGGGATGACAGTAGAGCATTTGAAGCAAGAATATTTTATTTTTTAATAAAATATTTTATTAATATTAAAAAATATTTTTTAATTTTTAATTTAAAACAAATACAACATCCTTCTTTACATGCTATAGAAAGTGTATTAGTTGGTTACAAAAAGACTTTCGTGCATCTCTTCCACAGTCAACAAACATAATTCATGTTAACTCGAACATTTTAACTCAAATATTCATACATGTCACCATCATCATTTTCATTTGACTATAATTGTTATTAAAAAAATAATAATAATTTTTGTTACTTAAACAACACATGCCCACACCAGTGGGAAAGGAAAAAATCAAAACACAGAGAAGACAAAAAGAACAAAAAACAAGGCAGGGGAAAAAAAAGGAAAAACAAAAGAAAAACAAAAACAAAAAAAACACAGGTATATATTATAAAAAAGTATATCAGCTGGTTACATGTTTTGGTGCATCTCTTCCATTAATTCATATTAATTCAAATATCTTAACTCAAATGTTTACCATATTGACATCATTATACCTCCACTTTTAGTTGACTACAGTTATTTAAACATCCTTCATCCTTAACTATGCCAAAGATTTAATCCATAACCACATGCTAGCATTTCATTTACTTGTTTGTAAAATCCTCTATTAACATCAAATCCTCATATCCTGTTTTAGCTGAACATCCATAATATTTAATACCAAAAATTCCATCTTCCATGCATATAGTTTATTATCATTCTCCCTTCTTTATGTAATTATATCGTATATCGTAACATTTTCCCCATATTAGTTAACATTTAACTGTATATAGTTTTATTTTGTTTTTTAATAGTGATAATTATTGTGATTAATAACCTTTGTATATGGTCCAAAAATATTTCCAACCTTTCCTTCTCATATCCAATTATTATTTATCATATCAACTCCACATTATATACATTACTATCAATATCAATTATTATTCAGCTATGTCTATTACAAATAAGAGTAATTAGGTTTAGCTAATTTTGAATTGTATTCTTCCATCTATTAGCCTGTGTCTCTCCAATAACAAAACCTCCTTAATCCTATTGCCATTTGTGGAACAAGTTCACCAAACGTCTTTATAAGCAAGTCCAAACAAGAATATCTTCGCACCTTTTTGCTTAAGATGCCTCTGATATAATATTGTTGTCCTACGCTTGTTGCACTTTTCAGCTTGTCTTTAATTCTCAGGGATGGTATTGGAAATTCTGCAAATGATGTTTCATAAAGTATAAATTCTTTAATGCTTCTCATTCCTCCTGTGCTCTCTCTTTTGAAATAAATCTTCTGTATGGCTGCCCCCCTTTCAAGCGTTGCATCTCTTTCTCCCTCCGAAGTAAACCAGACGCCCGGCGTGTCAGCAAGTTGAGAATCTTTAAACCAGATGCCCGACATGTCAGCAAATTGAGAAACTTCATTTCTGACATTCTTCATTTGTATTTCAGGAACATTCAAACATTCAACGTTCTCACTTTTTTCTTCAAATTTTGATGTTAAAAACAACAAATAGTCCAGCTTTTTTTCAAATCTATCATATGTGTCAGACAACTTTTGAAATGCGGAGAAAATCATTTGAAATGAATCATTTGAAGCTTGCATGGACGCCATGTTTATGACGCAGCTAATATTTCTTCCTTTAGAGGCTTTAAGATATTTGCAAGTAAAAACAAGCTGGGAGCTGTGCAATCTTATCTGATCTTAGACCAACACAGCCAAGCAATAAAAGTGTCAAATTGTGAGGAGCCAAATTATAGTAAATTGGTTTACAGCCCACTTAAAGAGAGTCAGAGGAGATGTTGAAGTAATCTTTCCTTTATCCATGTAAGTAGCGTTTAAAGCATTTAAGAAATAGGGTAACCACTGGCCATAAACCCATAAAAAAAAAACAAATTCGCCGCTAGATTCTTCTGTTCTTTGGTTTCAATTAGCTTAAATTTTTATGCGGACCGTATCTCTTTGAGTAATAAAATCAGCTTACCAGTTGAAAACACTCACACCATTCTTAGGGGCAACCTGCAGTTTCGGTTAGCTTACAGCTAATCCAGAAGGAACTGGCAAAGGAGGTTAAATTCCAAGCCCCCCAGAGACTTTGCGAACGTCTCTGTGGTCACTGGATCTCCTCCAACCTTTCACTGTCTCTCTGGGACAGCTTGGGTCCGAAACGGACCGTCCAATTTCCTTCGGAATAGGGGAATTTCAGGAATAGCCTGAAACTCCGTCTTCTCACTGCTAAGCCCCGCCTTCTTCTATCTCTAGTGATTTATTAAAGATGCAGTGAAGATTGTGGTCAGTTGGTCAGCATAAGCTTTTAAGCAAAAGGAGTTATCTTGCCTGGGCCTGGTGCTTTTCCTGCCTTTTGTCTGTGAAATAGACCTTGTACCTCATTTTGTCTAATCTCCAGTCGTGGTGGGCCCAATGGGATGGGGTCAGTTGTAGGAGACTTGGCTGTTGTTGGTGTGTCTGAAATGGGGATTGTGGAGATAAGTGGCAGTAGTTTTCTCTCAAATCTAAAAATCACATTCAGATCATCTGTCAGTTGTTGATTTCCTTAGCATGGGAAGGAGGTTTGCTGTAACTGGTGATATTTTTAAGAGTTTTCCACATGTTTGCTGGTTTATTTGTTGAGAATCGATTCCTTAGCTTTTCAGAATAGCTTCTTTTTGCTGTTCTGATCTCCCTTGTTAATAAGTTTCTAGCCTGATTGTACAGCCTTCTATCGCCTTTTCTGTAGACTTCCTCCTTGGTACGACGTAGCTGCTTACATTTAGCTGTGAACCAAGGTTTATTGTTATTATACATTCACAGGTTTCTGGTTGGCTCACATAGGTCTTCACAAAAACTGGCATATGATGTTACAGTATCTGTGAGTTCCTTTAAGTCTGCAGAAGTATCTTCAAAAACATTCCAATCAGTGGAGTCAAGGCAAGCCTGTAGCTTTAGCTTTGCCTTCTCAGTCCAAGTTCTCACTGATTTAATTGTTGATCTCATGGTTTTAAGTCTTTGTACCCAAGTACATGGTGAATCATGCAATGATCATAGTGTCCCACAGCTGCTCATGGGACTGATAAGCATCTTTTAATGTTGCATAGCAATGGTCCAAAGTGTTCTTTCCTCTTGTGAGACAATTGACATGCTGAAAATATTTTGGTAGCTCTTTCCTTAAGTTGGCTTTGTTGAGATCTCCTAAAATAATTGGAAACAAATCTGGATATTTATCTTCAGCCCATATAATCTAGTCAGCTAGAGTTTGTAATGCATTGTTTACACAAGCTTACAAATATATCAAGACAATATCCAATACTCCCCAAAGTTATTCTGCAATTATAATTGTATAAATTTGTCCAATAATTTTGAGAAAATGTCTGCAGACTGGGTAAGGAAGATCTGCTGTAATGCTTCTATTAAGTCAAATGAAGTTAAGCTGTTCTCTTTCCTCCCATTACAGCCTTTTCCGATTGGATGTGTATGAATGAATCAAAGGGAGCGAAGGTCACTCAGAAATATATCCACAATCAATAAAAAAATCTACAGTAAGCTTTTTAACTGTTAATTATAATTTATGTAATATTACTATTTTTCAGACCACTTTTTATTATAGTTTATGCAGTATTGAGAAAAGACTTCAGAGTTAACATGTCCAGTTATCTTCCTATAACCTCTATATGGTAACCGTTTTCTTTCTATTTGAAATTTACACAGAAGGAATATCTAATAGAAAGCCACCAAAATCAATGTTTTTTATTGTTATCAGCAATTAAAGAGATTTAATAAATCACCTTTCATCCACATTAGCTGTTCCAAGCACTAACAATCCACCAGGCATTCCGCGAGTCCACAGACACAGCTGGGCAAATAGATAGCCGATTACCATTCTTATTCTGGCCTAGAAGTTAAACATAGAAATTAGGAATTACTAAAGCTAGAATTTTCAAATGGTATACAATAGAAATGATACACAAAGCACAGTAGGCATTACATATAAAGGAGTAAGAGGGAAATCAAGATGATAATCAAGGTAAGAGGATCAAGATAAGAAGAAAAAGGAAAGAGAGAATTGGGGAGTTATGATAGTTGGGTAGAGAAGACAATTGAAACTGCTATTAGTGGGAAAGTATTTGACATCTAGATTATGGATGTTAAGATCCAAGACGCTTTCATCTCTCATCTTCTTATCTGTCCCAGGGAGGGAAACCCCCTTTCAAACCTTTAAATGAATGCTGCCTTCATTTTTGTCCCATTTTAATTCTGCAAAAAATGTTATAGGTATAAGAAATGTGAGTAAAAGAAATGTAAATTGTATTAGACAAATAAACCAACAATGAAATAGATGGTTAGAGCCCTTAAAATTTATATGAAATAAAACAAAAAAAATACAAACCAGTTGATTTCCCTTCATGCATAATTACTCTTACAAAATTTAGAGATTTTTTTTTAGAGATTTTATTAATATTTGTAGGCCGCCCTTTTCCCTGAGGGGACTCAGGGCGGCTCACATAAAATCGGGGAAGGGGAGATACAGACATTAAGATAAGACATATAATAAAATAATAAACAACATACATTCATCATTCGGGAGGGGAACTATCCTTGTCCCCAGGCCTGACGGGCGAGCCAGTTCTTCAAGGCTGTGCGGAAGGCCTGGACGGTGGCGAGGGTGCGAATCTCTACGGGGAGCTCGTTCCAAAGGGTCGGGGCTACTACTGAGAAGGCCCTCCTCCTTGTAGTTGCCAGCCGACACTGGCTGGCCGATGGTATACGGAGGAGGCCTAATCTATATGATCTTATTGGTCGCAGGGATGTAATTGGCAGAAGGCGGTCTCTCAAGTATCCAGATCCACTGCCATGTAGGGCTTTATGGGTGACTAATAGCACCTTGAAGCGCATCCGGAGATCGACAGGTAGCCAGCGCAGCTCGCGGAGGATAGGTGTTATGCGGGTGAACCGAGGTGCACCCACAATCACTCGCGCGGCCGCATTCTGTACTAGCTGAAGTCGCCGGATGCTCTTCAAGGGCAGCCCCATGTAGAGCACGTTGCAGTATTCCAGCCTAGAGGTCACAAGGGCCCGGGTGACTGTTGTGAGAGCCTCCCGATTCAGGTAGGGTCGCAACTGGCGCACCAGGCGAACCTGGGCGAATGCCCCCCTGGTCACAGCCATTAAATGGTGGTCAAACGATAGCTGTGAGTCCAGGAGGACTCCCAAGTTGCGAACCCTCTCTGAGGGGTGTAGAATTTGACCCCCCAGCCTGAGTGATGGAATATTGGTCGAATCTCTGGGAGGGAAACACAACAGCCACTCGGTCTTTTCTGGGTTGAGCACGAGCTTGTTAACCCTCATCCAGTCCATAACAGCTTCGAGGCCGCGGTTCATCACGTCTGCCGCTTCATTGAGTTGGCACGGGGCGGACAGATACAGTTGAGTATCGTCCGCATATTGATGGTATCTAATCCCGTGCCTGCGAATGATCTCACCCAGCGGTTTCATGTAGATGTTGAATAGTAGGGGGGATAAGACCGAGCCCTGAGGCACCCCATAAGTTAGGGGCCTAGGGGACGATCTCTGCCCCCCCACTAACACCGACTGCGACCTGTCCGAGAGGTAGGAGGAGAACCACCGCAACACGGCGCCTCCCACTCCCACCTCCTGCAGTCGTTGCAGAAGGATACCATGGTCGATGGTATCGAAAGCCGCTGAGAGGTCGAGGAGAACCAGGATGGAGGAATGTCCTCCATCTCTGGCCCTCCAGAGATCATCGATCAATGCGACCAAAGCGGTTTCTGTGCTGTAACCGGGTCTGAAGCCTGACTGGAAGGGGTCTAGATAGTTTGCTTCCTCCAAGGACCGCTGGAGCTGGAAGGCCACCACCTTCTCAACAACCTTCCCCAGAAAGGGGAGGTTGGAGACTGGACGATAATTATTAAGGATAGCTGGATCCAAAGATGGCTTCTTCAGGAGGGGTCTCACCACCGCCGCTTTCAGTGCGGCGGGGAAGTTCCCCTCCCGAAGTGAGGCGGTGACAACCGCCTGGATCCAGCCTCGTGTCACCTCACTGCAGTTAGTAACTAACCATGAGGGACACGGATCCAGTACACAGGTGGAGGTACTTACAGCCCTCATGGCCTTGTCCACATCCCCGGGGGTAACGTCTTGAAACTCAACCCAGAGTTGTTCAAATTGATCCTCCTGTGCCTCGGCTGGAGCTGCAGGGGTGGAGTCCAAGTCCGACCGAAACCGAGCAATTTTGTATGAGATGTTAAGACTTTGCCTGAGAGAGAATGACTAGCCTAAGTCACCTAACCCAGTTTCATGACTAAGGTAGGGCTACAATTGATAGTGTCCTGGTTTCTAGCCTGATGTCTTAACCAGACTCCTAATTTCTATCCTGATATCTTAATATACAGGTGAAACTCAAAAAATTAGAATATCGTGCAAAAGTTCATTTATTTCAGTAATGCAACTTAAAAGGTGAACTAATATATGAGATAAGACTCATAACATGCAAAGCAAGATAGTTGCTTTGACCCTGGTCTTAATGAAGCACAGTGGTGGAAAGTCCTGTTGCTCCTTGGTCCAAAGTTCTTTTTTCTGATGAGAGCAACTTTTGCCAAAAACACCAAAAACTGGTTCAATGACCGTGGGATTACTGTGCTTGATTGGCCTCTCCATTCTTCCTCCATACTCTGGGTCCTTGGTTTCCAAATGAGATGCAAAAGTTGCTCTCATCAGAAAAGAGGACTTTGGACCACTGTGCTTCATTAAGACCAGGGTCAACGCAGCCGTTTACCAGGAGATTTTGGAGCACTTTATGCTTTATGGGGATGCTGACTTCATTTTCCAGCTGCCCACACTGCCAAAAGCACCAAAACCTGGTTCAATGACTATGGGATTACTGTGCTTGATTGGCCAGCAAACTTGCCTGACCTGAACCCCAGAGAGAATCTATGGGGCATTGCCAAAAGAAAGATGAGATACATGAGATTGAACAATGCAGAAGAGCTGAAGGCCGCTATTGAAGCATCCTGGTCTTCCCTAACACCTTAGCAATACCACAGGCTGATAGCTTCCATGCCACGCCGCATTGAGGCAGTAATTGCTGCAAAAGGGGCCCAAACCAAGTACTGAGTACATATGCATGCTTATACTTTTCAGAGATCCGATATTGTTCTACATACAATCCTTGTTTTATTGATTGCATGTAATATTTTAATTTTCCGAGATGGTGGATATGGTGTTTTCATGAGCTGTACGCCATAATCATCACAATTATGACAAAGCATGGATTGAACTAGCTTGCTTTGCATGTAATAAGTCTTATCTCATATATTAGTTTCACTTTTTAAGTTGCATTACTGAAATAAATGAACTTTTGCACTAAGTTTTTGAGTTTCACCTGTATACATAGCCACCCAGCAATTGGGCAATGTGTGTCACAATCCTTCCCCTTTCATTAATAGCAAGTAGAAGACACTGTCTAGACTACTGGGTGTGTCTAGTTTAACTCTTGGAGTGACATGGTTTGTTTGTTCGTTTGTTTATTGGATTTATATGCCGCCCTTCTCCCAAAGGACGTAGGGCAGCTTACAACATTAAAAAAAATACATATTAAAAGTTTTTAAAAAATTAGATAGAGTATCCAAAAAACAAACCCAATTAAGATTAACAATAACATTTAAAAAATTCATTTAAAATTAACAATAATCAATCATTTATTTTATTTTGTTCAGGCCAGGCCGGCTTGCTGGAAAAGCCAAATTTTTAGGGCGCGTCAGAAGGACCGGGGATTATACGAAGCTCCCGGGGCAGTTCATTCAAATATTCAGAGCTCAGCTCATTCAAATATTGGAGTATTCCAATATTTGAAAGACTATCACAAAGAAGAGGGATTCAACCAATCCTCCAAAACTTCTAATGGCAGGACAAGATGTAAAGGATGGAAACTTACAAAGGAGAGATCCAACTAGAGGTAAGGAGAAATTTCCTGACAGTGAGAACAATTAATCAATGGAATGGCTTGTGTCCATTGGCTGGTGGATGCTCCAAAGCTGTGGGGAATCGCCACCGCCTCCGTGCTTTTTGGCCTCCGTGTGTTGTGTTTTTGGCCTCTGCACAGTCTGTTTTAGACCCGTTCCAGGCTGCCGGGATCATCACTACACATCACCGCCACCAGTGGTGGGTTTCAAAATGTTTTCGAACCTAGTCTGTGGGTGTGGCCTCCTTTGTGGGAGTGGCTTGCCAGCCATGTGACCTGGTGGGAGTGGCTTGCCGGCCATGTGTTTTTTTTCTCTCTCTCTTTCTCTCTCTCTTTCCTTCCTTTTGTCTCTGTCCCTTTTTCCTTTTTTTTCTTTCATCTCTCTCTCACTTTTCTTTCTTTTTTTCTTTCTTTCTTCTTTTCTTTCTTTCTCTGTGTGAATCTGTCTGTCTGTGTCTGTCTGTCTGTGTCTGTCTGTGTGTGTGTGTGTGTGTGTGTCAGTGGTGGGTTTCAAAAAATTTTGGAACCCCTTCTGTAGGTGTGGCCTGCTTTCTGGGTCTACTGGTGGAACCTCTTCTAACCGGTTCGGTAGATTTGACGAACCGGTTTTACCGAACTGGTGCGAACTGGTAGGAACCCACCTCTGACCGCCAACGTGCATTGCGTGACTAGGATCTTTATTATACCAAGGGGTTCTTGGTACTCTCTGAGCTTGATTGTTTTCTTGCAGACATTTCATTACCCAAACTAGGTAACATCAATTCTAGTAAGCAGTGGGTTTTGCTCTCAATTTATATTCTAGTGGCTTGCCTAGTGTAGGCAGGACTGATCTTAAAGGTTCTTTGGGTGGGCTTTTACTGTTGGCTTGTTTGGTTGTTTCACGATTGGGGTATTGTGTTTTCTTGACTGTTGGTCTGATGTTAATTTCGGAGTTAATCTGGGCACTGGATTGCGTGTAGAGAGATGCTTAGATCTTTTTGTTTCCCCTTTGCTTGTTGATTATCATTTGCACAGTTTATAGGCATATTGTTTGTCTATGTGTCTAGTGATGGCTAATTTATCAGACTGGAAGACTTCTAGAAATTCCTTAGCATTTTTGGACTTCGCTTCGTCTAAGGATGGTCACAGTTTTCCAATGGAAACCATGGTTAAGTCTCTCCATATGTTGTGAAATCGAAGAGTTTACATCATGTCTTCTGATTGCTAATTAGTGACTGCTAATCATGGATGTGTTCTGCCAGTGGTTGTTGCAGTTATTACACTGTATGTTGTAGATTAGTCATTTTTTTCTTCTGGGGTTGCTGGATCTTTTTGTTTGCTTAGAACAGTGATGGCTAACCTTTTTTGGCTCCCATGCTAAAAGTGGGGGGAGTGCAAGAGGGGTTGTGTGCACGCAATCAGCCGCCCCACACACAAACACTTTTGACACGTTTTTTTCACCCTCCCCAGGTTCCAGGGGCTTTCTAGGAGCCAGGGGAGGGCAAATACATCCCCCCCCCCCGGCTCCCCAGAGGCTCTCTGGAGGCTTCAGGAGCTTCCCTAAAGCCTCTGGAGGGCAAAAAACGGACCTATAGGGGACCTGGAAGTTCAGGAATGGTGACTTCTGGTTTTGTCCTTAGGTTCCTTTTTCGCCCTACAGAGCCTTCAGGAAACCTCCTGAAGGCTCCAGAGTGTGAAAAGTGGCCCTACGAGCAAACTGGAAGTCCGTTCCTGAATTTCCCGTAGGGCCGTTTTTTCACGCTCTGGGGGCTCTGTAGAGCAAAAATGGCCTCAAAAGAAGACTGAAGTCAGCTGGTCAGTGTGCACATGCTTGCTGGAGCTGACAGGGCAACGCCTCACGTGCCCTAAAAAATGGCTCCGTGTGCCACCTGTGGCATGCATGCCATAGATTCACCATCACTGGCTTAGAATGTTTCGAAGGGCTTTAGTTGGCTTGTGTGCTACGCTGATTCCATATAATTATAGACGTCTGTTGGTGGTTTCTGAGATGTTCTTGACATATGGTAGTGTTATCCTTTTTAGGGGTTGTTTTGGTGGTGTTGTATTGGGTTAGGGTTAGGGTAGTAGCCAGGCACTTTTTTATAACTAGCCACGCAACTTTAACATCAGATGAATAATCAAATAAGCAATACTTTAATCACGAAATTGTCAAACAAGCCAACAGTAAATAGCCCAACCAAAGAACTTCTAAGCTGTAGGTGTCAAACTCACCGCATCAGGTTGATGTCACGTGATGTATAGCGATGTTTTTTGCCTTTGTGAAGCTGGAGTGGGTGTGGCCTGTACGCAGACCTCCAGTTTGACACCCCTGCTCTAAGACAACCCCCATTAATTCTAACAAGGAAAGACACTAGAAAATAAATTGAGAGCAAACCCAATTCCCTTCTGGAACATATGATGTTAAGGACGGGTAATGAAATATCTGCAAGAAAACAACTCAGCTCATAGAGCACCAAGGACCCCACATTTCAACTCTGAACTACAAATATTCTTCTTTATTATATTACCTGCAGATTCTGTAGAGCCAGATTTTCTCTCGTACTTCCTCCATGCACTTGATACTGAGGAGATCGTCTCATCACTGTACTGAAAATCCCCAAAATGGCTTTTACTGCACCATCTATATTTATGTTGATATGATAGCTGGGGAAAGAAATACTGCCTATGTAATTGTGTCTAAGCTAGCACTAATAACAAATAAAGCATGCACAACAAGTTAATAAAGAAAAGATATAATTTGAAACTCAATCATGCTTTCCTGTTTAAGCATTATGCAATTCTTTGGGTGGCACAGTGGTTAAAGTGTGGTATTGCAGGCAAGCTCTGCCTACAACCTGGAGTTTGATCCTGACACGACTCAAAGTTGATTCAGCCTTCCATCCTTACATGAGCAGTAAAATGAGGACCTAGATTATTGGGGGCAATATGCAAATAATGCTTCAACATTGTAACTGCCCAGAAAGTCCTGTAAAGCGCTAAGGGGCAGCATATAAGGTTAAATGCTATTGCCATTAAGCATTATGCATTAGACACAATGCCAGCTGGATAACCTTGGCTAGAAGGAGGCAATGGCAAAGCACTTGCCAAGAAAACTTCAGGGACTTGTCCAAGTAGTTGTTAATCAAAAAGCTGACATTAAGTCATGCACACGATTAAAACATTTTTAACTTTCACTTCACAAATATGGCTCTCAGCTTTTAAAGCTAATACTAACTCTAGTTAGGCAAATGCTGGCCAACTGCATTTTTTCTGTAAAATAGAAAATGTGTTTGTGAAAATGTGTGCACAAAGGTGAAAAATATTTCTCTATAGCAAAAAAAATATTTTATTAGTAGGAATGAGGAGAGTAGTAATTCAGAACAGTTTTGATTAGATGGATTGTTGCTCTGATCTGGGGAAAAAAAACCTTCTACTTCAAATGTGATAAGCAACATTTCATAGGGTGTCATTTCTAGACCTTACCTTAAATTTAGGCCAGGGGTGTCAAATTCAAGGCCTGTGGGCCAGATCAAGCCTGTGGGGCACTTAGATCTGGCCCACGGGACTAACCTGGAAAAAGTGAAGGAACAGTCCGTGGTGCCTCTGCCAGTGAAAATGGAGCTCCGTTTTCACTGGCAAAGGGTTGCAGAAGGCTATCATAGCAGAGCTATCACTAGCAGAGCACTCAGGCTACCACAGGTGCCTCCAACATGAGTGACATCGAGCTGGCCATGCCCATCCCAGCCCCTTAATGTCAAACACAACCCTAATGCGGCCCTCAATGAAACCGAGCTTAACACCCCTGATTTAGGCCATGAACAAAAGAGCAGGTAGAATGGACTAAAAGAAGTTAGTAGTTGTAGTGTAGTTGGTTCAAAAGACCTTTTTTTTAAAAAAACTGGATGTTGTGAAAGAACATGTAACCCAGCGTCCTCAATTTTTTATCCAAAGAGCCTAAAGATATTCTATCATCAGTACACCTATCCACGTCCAGCATGCATGCCAAACCTTTTTTTCTGCCACAGTTTTTGTGACAGCAAAATGGAATGATAATATATTCATCTGAATACGCAAAAATGCTTTTCCATCTCCTCTTGTATGGAAAATCTGTCACTCAGGAAGACTTTTTTTTCTTTTAAACAAGTAAATGTTGAAAAACACTGTTTATGCACCAAAGGGGGGGGAAATGGAATTGGTTAATGAGGGAAATGTTTTAAGTCATAAGAAAGCCTACACCAAACCTGAAATGCAGACTAACACTTTTAAGCCATGTTCCCTTTTCTTTCAAATATTGTTCCTGGTGACTGCTGATACATTTTATTACTCAATAGAGGTGTAACTTTACATTCAAGGATTTTTACTACAATTATTACACCAGATTGGGGCTGGAATGCACTTTTATATAATTTAACTATATAACATATACAATATAGTTTAACTATTCAATGTTAATTTTTATACCTGCCTATTTCTTCAGCCAAAGACTTGGCTCTGTCGTAAGTATCCTGAGAAGAATTCTCACTAGCCATGTAGCAAGTTGTTAAAAGACGGCCACACAGCTCCTGGGCTTCCTTTGGAATATACATTTCATCATTTACAATTCTACGAACGTCATCCAAAACTGTCTGATCTGGGGAAAAAACAAGGGTGTAGAAAAAAGAGGAATGTAAACAAAACATTTTTTTTTCACATTTGCATTTAGAACACAAAATTGAAAACCATTTATTTCAATTCATAAAATAAAACCTTGTATTAAATAAAACTCTTTAATTTAACTCTGTTAAAGTTTACAGACCAACACACATATACATTTACTTCTATTCTGAACAAGTAACTTAATCATGTTGTGTCAGAAGAAAGCAACAATTGTTAAGTGTGAAAAATGGTCATAAGTTGTTTTTTTTCCCAGTGTCACTGTAACTTCAAACGGTCCCTAAAAAAATGTTTGAAAGTTGAGGGCTATCTGTACTCCTTTGTTTTTAAATACCCTGATTCCATATGAGAGATAAGAACACGCATTGCAATCTTTGACTAAAATCAACTGGACTAGAAAATTTAGCCTTGGCTGAATTTTTTTTAATGTTTTTATAAAAGGTAGTTAATCTATAAGGAAATGGATTTTACAGAACTTTCTTATAGAGTATAGCATATTACTGACATGAGATTAGCCTTATAAAAATAAAAAGAAGTCAGATGTAGGGAAAATAAGGAATCAATAAAAACATTCTTCACAAAACAGATAGTTAATTTATAAGAAATGCTAATATTGCATGCTCTATCACAGTGATGGCTAACCTTTTTCCCATTGCGTGCCAAAAGGCAGGCGTGCCCACACCCATAATTCTATGTGTGCGACCCCCCACTCTTTTGGCTCACCATGAACCCGTTTTTTGCCCTCCCCAGGCTCCAGAGGCTTTCTAGAAGCCTGGGGAGGGTGAAAACAGCCTCCCCTGCCCCCCTCAAGCCCTCAGGAGGATTCTCTGGAGGATGAAAAATGGCCCTCCGCGCAACTGGGCAGTTCGAAAACGGACTTCTGGTTTGCCCTTATGGCCATTTTTTGCCCTCCAGAGGGAGAAAAATGGTCCAACGCACAAACGGAAGTCTGTTCCCAGTCTTCCGGTTTGCGCAATGGGTTGTCTTTCTCCCTCCAGTGGCTTCAGGGAAGCTTCTGGAGAGCGAAAAACAGCCAAAAAATAAAGGCCAAAGTCAGCTGGCCAGTGCGTGCATGTGCACTGTAGCTGACAGGACAATGCCTCGCTTGCCCTAACAAATGGCTCCGTGTGCTACCTGTGGCAAGCGTTGCATAGGTTCATCATCCCGGCTCTATCAGCAACCAATAATAAGTGACAAACATGAAAAGGACTATTGTCTTTATGTCTGCCTATGAGTCTCAAAAGGTGTGTGGGTGTGTATACACATAAACATACGTGTGTGTGTGTGTGTGTCTGTGTGTGTGTCAGAGGCGGGTTTCAGGGGGTACGGTCCTGTACATGCGTACCCGTGCCAGAAATCCGGCGTGCATTTGCATACCCATTCCTCCGGAAGCCCCGTATTGGAATGGCCCCTCACATGGCCTGCCCCCGCTTGCTCCCCCCACCCGCCCAGTCGCCCCTCTGTTTCTTGCCCCGCCTGTCCGCACCATGCTGTCCACACCACCGCCATCCACCTCCTCCTCGGGAGCCTCGCAGCCATTTGCGCGTCTCTCCCGAGCTTCTCTCGGGAGGTGAAATGGTAGGTGCCCTGCTGGCAGAGCCTCCGGGTGAAAGGTGAGTGAAGGGCACAGTGTTGGGAAAGGTTGGCTGTCCCCGAAGCCAGCTGTCGAGAAAGGAGGCAGAGATGAGGCCCGGGGCTCGCTTCCCTGCCTCCTTCCTTTGAGAGCTGCGGGCAGCAGGGAAAACGAGGCTTCTTTGCCAGCTTCGCAGCTGTAGACATTTTCACTAAGTGGAAGGTATGTGTGTGTTTGTGTGTGAGTGAGAGAGGGGGGGAGCAAGAGAGAGAGAGAGAGAAAGAGAATGAGTAAGAGGTCACCCTTTCAATGACGGAAACTATTTCCATAGATTGAAGTTGGAGAGATTACAACTGGTATCGCTACATCCTTTAATTTCTCCTCCTCCTAAATTAAAAATACAGCAGCAATAATCAGTAGCAGGTATTTCAGAGTAATTTTGGCAATCAACACTAATTTTCTCCAGTCTAATTATATTGATAAGTACATATATTGTAACACAAGTTATATATTGGAGAAAAAGATTTGTGATTCAGAATTCAACAATCATGTAATCCTTTGCATTATGCAAGAGACTGATAAAACAAAATACTCTTTCATTAAAGTTCTAAATCTTTAAAGCTAATTTCATCCTGTTTAGTTAGCAAATACTCTAAGTATAGAGACATATATCTATGTAGTTTTCAAATTGTGTGGCAAAAAGGTTTACTTGAAAGCCTCTTGGGAACATCTCAGTGAGAGGGCTGGTAACAAAGGACCAATTATTATTGGTTTTGCTCACACTACTAATGTTTTTTTCTAGAAAATACAGCTGCAATCGAGCACTGGAAATGTTAGGTGATATGTGTTGTATAGAGAGAGATTAAAAATTTCATTATTTTATTAACATCCTGACCAAAAGTACAACCTTGCGCTTCAAGGTCCTACTTACCACCCATAAAGCCCTTCATGGCAGTGGATCTGCGTACTTGAGAGACCGCCTCCTGCCAATTACCTCCTTGCGACCTATTCGATCGCACAGATTAGGCCTCCTCCGAGTTCCATCTGCCAGTCAGTGTCGACTGGCAACTACGCGGAGGAGAGCCTTTTCAGTAGTAGCTCCGACCCTTTGGAACGATCTCCCCGTGGAGATTCGTACCCTCACCACCCTCCAGACCTTCCGCACAGCCCTCAAGACCTGGCTATCCCGTCAGGCCTGGGGATAAAGATCGTAATCTGCCCCCACCCGAATGATGAATGTTGTGTTTTATTTTTACTTACACTGTTTTCATGTTTATTGTTTCATTGTCTTGTATCCCCTTCCCTATAAATTGTAAGCCGCCCTGAGTCCCCTCAGGGAAAAGGGTGGCCTATAAATAATAAACTAAACTAAACTAAACTAAACCTGGAATAGATGGGCATAACACTCCAAGAGGCAAATGTGCATCTTTTCCCAGCATTTTATTACACCTGTGGAATGGCAGGTGTATGGTTTTTGGACAAGATGCAATTGCTTTAAGAAGTTGCCAACAGATGTTACAGAAGTATATTTCCACCATATACTTCAAAGCATTCTACTTTTCCATGTCAAATCAAAGCACAGGAAAATCTTAATTATAATTATGTTTATAATTATAATAAATTGTAATTATAATTTCCTAATATTAAAACATATGTTAAATGCTCAGAGAATTACTCGGGGATACACTCTAGATCCGGGATGGTGAACTATGGCACGCGTGCCACAGGTGGCACGCAGAGCCATTTGTCAGCTGACTTTAGCCTTTTTTTGACGCCATTTTTCGCCTTCCTCAAGCTCCAGAAACTTTATAGGAACCTGGGGAGGGTGAAAAGAGCCCCCCTCCCCCGCTACCCTGGAGGCTCTCCGGAGGCTTCAGGAGCTTCCCTGAAGCCTCCAAAGTACAAAAAAGGACGAAAAATGACTCTACGAGCAAACAGGAAGTGACTTCCGGTTTGCTCAGAGAGCCAGTTTAAGCTCTCCGGAGCCTTCAGGGGCCTTCCAGAGACTTCCCTGAAGGCTCTGGAGGGCTTAAATCAGCCCTTTGAGCAAACCGGAGGTCCATTCCTGAATTTCCGGTTTGCCCTTAGGGCTGGTTTTTTGCACTCCAGAAGTTTCAGGAAAGCTCCTGAAGCCTCCGGAGACGCAGGAGGCTCTTCTCGCCCTCCCCAGGCTCCCATAAAGCCTCTGGAGCCTGGGGAGTGCAAAAAAAGCATGCAAAAAATGGGGAGGTCGTGCCTGTCATGTGCGCATACGCGCTGGGGATTGCACATTGGATTACGAGCCCCCCTGCACTCCACCCCGCTTTTGGCACGCGAGCCAAAAAAGGTTCACTATCGCTGCTCTAGATTGATGGTTAAGGGCAAAAGATTCAGTTTAATTTGTACATTTGCTAAAAAGGTTAATATCAAATAATGTAAAAAACGATGGAGCCCGAGGGGCCAATGCTGTAATTCAATTTTTTAAAAGTTCATATATTCAATGAACAAATTAAACATAGAAAGGGTTTCCTGGAAATATGAAAACTGATATAACTACAACTAACCTTGGGTAACCCAAACTGCTAAAATGCACTTACTTCCATTTTTTACTGCATAACAAATCTGAAGACACATGGAATAGACAATGCAGGCTGCAGATGAACTGTCCACACCACCACTAAGTGGCAAGAAAAATCCTCCCTTAACAATCACAATAAGGAAACCAAATTAGAACATTGTTGGGAACCATGCATGCAACTTTTCAGGAGTTGTATCTTCAAACTATTAATTTTATAGTTCAACATTATTTATTTCTAGTTACAATTATCCATGAATGGTCCATAATTATTAACATCCAAAATGAAGGTTAATTTACAATTTGAAAACAGATGTAGAAAATATTGTCGAAAAGCCTGCAGCTGTAAAGGTAACACAAGAAGGTTCTTTATATTAGTTTGGCTGAGACTACAGGTAGTCCTCAACTTATGACCAAAATTGAGTCCCAAATTTATGATCTTAAGTGAGAAATTTGTTAAGTGAGTTTTGCCCCATTTTGCAACCTTTTTTGGAACATTTGTTAAGTGAATCACAGCAGTGGTTAAATTAGTAACATAGTTGTTAAATGAACCTGGCTTCCTCATTGACTTTGCTTGTCAGAAGGTCGCAAAAGGAGATCACATGACCCGGGGAGACTGCAACCATCATGAATGCAAAATACATGACCATGGGGATGCTGCAAAGGTCATAAGTGTGAAAAATGGTCATAAGTCACTTTTTTAGTGCCGTTGTAACTTCGAAGTCACTAAGTGAACTGTTGTAAGTCGAGGACTATCTGTATCTACTATTTGGATCTTCTCTTTTCAGAACTGTCTCTCTTAACAATGACAATTAAAGACAACAATTACATAGGAATATGGAAGAATTGGTATTTTAATACTTTTATATTCCCCTTCCCACCCTATCAGCCTTTCTGAATTATGACTCTTAAGAGATATATACCGTATATACTCGAGTATAGGCCGACCCGAATATAAGCCGAGGCACCTAATTTTACCACAAAAAAACTGGAAAAGTTATTGACTCGAGTATAAGCCTAGGGTGGGAAATGCAGCAGCTACCGGTAAATTTCAAAAATAAAAATAGATACCAATAATGTTTTTGAATATTTATTTCAAAGAAAAACAGTAAACTAGCGGTGTATTCAATGAAATACTTCACTCACCTCATGATGCTGATGTCCCGCTGTGATGATGATGTCCCGTGCAGCCGCGGGAGCGATGTCCCGCCTCCTATGACACACGGCACAGTGATTCCTATCATTGGATCACTGTACCAGAGGAGGTGGGACATCGCTATGTGGCTGCTTGCCATAACAAGGAGGAGGTGGGACATCGTTGCAGAGCGGCAGGAGGGGGAGGAAGGGGAATCGTAAGGCAGCCCTGCATTACATTAGAACGTGAGGAGGGGGGATGGTGCGGTGCGCGCTGCGCGGCAAACTGACACAGAGGGAGGGGAAACTCACAGGGGCACTGGGCCATTCACGAGTGTCACCCAGCGGCATGGCCCCGCCCCTTTTTCTCCTCCATTTCGGGCAAATTTTTCACTGACTCGAGTATAAGCCGAGGCGGCTTTTTTCAGCCCAAAAAGTGGGCTGAAAAACTAGGCTTATACTCGAGTATATACAGTAACCTCATTAAATATAAATTATGCATGTTCTGGCAAGCACACACTAATTAAATTTACTTGGTAAATATATTATCAGCAAACTAAAATTGCAAACCTACTTATGGCAGAAATAGTGCAGTTAACCAACTGTAGTAGTTTTTCTTGTTAAGCAGAGACAACCGCTACACCAACACTTCTCTTGGAGCTTACTAAGTTTCCTTCCCCCACTCGCTATAAAGATTCTTTTAATTATAGAAGAAGTCAATTAGAAACTACTAACTTCAGAGAAAAGCAGCAGACTAAACACAGTTTATTTTGTAGATTTATCTTTGGATGTCAAGCTTCGAAGTGCATTCAAACTGCTTTCACTTTCATTGCTTCGCAACTTGCCAACACACCCGGGAAGGAGGGAAAGGGAGGGAAATATTGGAATGTGTATTCCAGACAATAACAAGAAACCAGATCTTTCCACACCACCACCCCGACACCCAATTGGACAATGTGATCTGCATTAATGGGGGGAGGGAAGATTCTATAATTTAATAATACTGAATTTCCTGGGAATTCTCTAGCACTGTTTCCGCTTTCATGGTGTGCCGAAATGATGTACTCAATAAAGCTTTGCATTAAGACAGGGTGTCAAACTCATGTCGTCATGTGACATATCAGGACTCTCCTTTCCAATGTCAATCGGAACCTTGATACTGGAGTTCATACAGATATCAAAGGCATTTTTCTTAAATAATATGACAGGTGACTATCACCTAACCAGCAGCATGTTCATCTGCCCAGTGTAAACATAAAGATAAGCTGAGTTCTGGCATAAGGAATTTGCTACATTTCATATATAAAGTTCATAAATACTCTTATAAATGGGAGTTCCTTCCATTTATGAGAGTATGCGTAACGTGCTCTTAATTTCCAAATATGCCTATGGGCTCAAAATGTGGGATCCCTGCTTTAAGTCATTAGCAGATGGACAATGTTACAAACACAAGACACCACTCATTACAATCCCAACTCACATTGCATTCACTTACTTCACATTATGTCAATGTTTTCAGCTGAAAAGCCACTAAGGCATTATCCTTTTGCTCAGTGTAAAATCTTCTAATACAGGGGTGTCAAACTCACTATCATTGAGGGACACATTAGGGCTGTGTCTGACCTCGGGAAGTCTGGGGGGGAGGGGGCATGGCCAGGGGGAGTGTGGCCAGCTTGATATCACTCCCCTCCCCCTGAGCTCCGTTTCCTATGACAGAGAGCTGCAGAAGGCCGTCATGACTAAAAATGGAGCCTCCCAATCTCTGTTTTCATTGGGGAAAGCACTGCAGGCCAGGCCTTCACTGTTTCCAGGACGGCCCCACAGGCCATATCTAAGCACTAAGCCTTCAGTTTTATACCCCTGTTCTAATATAATAATATGGAACTATGATGTATTAAAAGGGAGAATAGAACAAGCTCAGGCAGCAAGAGTTTTTGTCAATGGCAAAATGCCCATTTCCAAGCTCCTCCTGTGTGGAACAATCTTCAGTTTCATTTCAACTGCTCGAGCCAGATCAAAGAGTCAAGCTGTTAAACAGATGATAGAAGATGATGCAGGTCATAAAGAGCCCAAAGATCATAAACAGTCCAAAGGCAGCATATATAATGGTCAATTGCTATTGCAAGCTTCTAGTTTCTACATAGACACAGAGAAAGGGAGGGACACACACCTTCCCTTCTTTCCCTAAATCTTCATACAGATTTTACCATTGCTTGGAATTTGGGTCAATAAAAAAATTAAAATCTTTACCTGTTTACTACACCTTAAGTAGTCCCAAAGCCAACATGCTGGACCTAGGCTGAAATACAGCAGACATATTTTGAAACAAATATAAAAAGCACACTCTCACAAAATCATGTCATTTACCTTCCTGGGATCACTAATTATCATCATTAATGTTTTTAGAGTAAAGCAATGCTCCTTTACTTATGTTGTGCACAATTATCCATTATATATAGCACAATCATGTAGGGTTAGTCAGAATAAATTCCAAAGAGCCAAGGTTTTATTCCAAGATCTTGTGCCCTCACTGCAGCTGAAGGTTCTTACCCTAAATGAAAATCCCTTCCTTCAAGAAAAGATAATTTCCAGATGCATATGACACCATAGGGCAGAATTCCCCAGTGATTCTGGCTTTGCAGACCAGCGAGGGAGGGGATGGTTCACACAAGTGGCTGACAAGCGCACACAAATGGAGCTTGCGTGTGCATGCATTTGCTCGTTGCTCGCCCAAGTGAGGATGCATGTGTATGTGTGCATGCTTGCCAGCTGTTTCCACGGCCCAGCTGTGAACCCCTCATGGTCCCCTCACTAGTGGGTCACGGCTAACAGTGGGCTACCAGTTCAGATTGTTAGTTATCTGCACTCCCAGATACTTAATACTGTTGACTCCCTCTACATCTGCATCAATGCTACCGAGTGGAGAATGACCATGCTCCACTCAGAAAAGCAGAGTTAAATTAAAGAGAATGAAGTGGGGTGACTAAAATCTATAGGAATTACACCTCTATCCTCTACCAAATCCTCTATCAATTCTGAGTACTTGCTGCCATGCCCCTCTGCTATGTGTGTCGCCCCTCCCTTTAGCTTCCAGCCACATGTCCTTGCTGCAAGCAAAGTCATACATAAACCATTTTGCCTACCTGATCTCTTCCTCAGGACTATGATACTTCCACTGGATAGGTTCATTTGTAGGCGTGCAGATATCATCGGAATTTGACAATGCAAAGTTTACTTTTATTCTAGGATAAGGAGTCACTTTGCTTGCCTGGTCAATTAGAAAAGAAAAACAAAGTCACACTACATAGACAATATGTTTTTCAGTAAAAGCAATGTATCTGACAATTCTCCTTCATGCCCATTGCTTGTAAATGTGTGTTATGCCTGACACACATTGTTAAACTTATTCATTTATTGAAATTCAAGCAAGAAATTCTTACTGCTAAGTTTCGGGAGGATATTTCTGCTCTATAACTTCTGACGTCTTCTAAATCCAAAGTGGCAACGAGGACTTCCTAAAAAAAAGTGACAAGAGAAATTAATATCCTTCAAAGTAAAACATTTTCAAAACCATTTTTCACTAGAGGTCTATAGTAAAATTGTAGTTAACTAGTTATATAGTTTATATTGGAGGCACAGAAGCACTTTGAGCTTATTTAATCCCGCTGATATTGATCAATTCCTGTTATGTACCAACCCTCAGATAGGAGTATTCATTGAATACTGTGTATGCATATTAACCAACATTATCAAGCATTGCACCCCCTGCTAGAGCCTTACTATGTCATCCAGTGAAAACTGACGTCCTTGAGCAACTGTAGCACCATTCATAGATATCATGGCACATCCATCATAATACAAGCGATCACCATCACAGCCTTTCTGGTTTGCCAAGACGTAGATTCCTCCATTCTGGAAAAAGATGTAAATGCATGTGTTGCTAATTACAACAACCTTTTACTGTACGTTTAAATAGCAGAGGAACCATTTGGCAATCTTATGTAGGATAGCATTAAGCATCACTATTTGGGCCATCGCTGAAGCAATATGACTATCCAGGGGCATAGTCGTGTTGACTTTGATGTGAAAGCAAGCCAGTACGTGCCAAAAATGCATTTTATGACGTCAGAACAATCTTGACTCTTCTTTTAAGATTTGGAATCCTTTAATATGTACAGCGCAAATCTGCAACTGAAATCAGTTATTTCTCCACATAGAGATGATTTCTGGTGACAGAACTGTAAGAAGTTATAAGGAGATGTACTGAAACAGATAAACGCCACAGTGTCTTATTTCCATCACTATGAGAGCCTCAGGTGGCAACAAGGACTCAGATAGCACTTTCCTTGAGGCAAAAAATAATTAAAAAAATTATCACATACAATGTAAAAATATGCCAGGAACATTACCTTTGCTGTTGCAGAATTTACCAACTCCACTCGAGTGTCTGCTTTTCTTAATACATGGTGACTTGCAGAGGAATTTGTGAAGATTTCCACACCATCAATTCCCATTTCAATGTGAGGGCTATAAAATAAATAGCAAGCAAATAAATACCTTGTCTCCATGCTTTCCAAAAAAATCGTTTTACTATTATGATACACCACAAAAGATTAAAAGAACTGAGCAGTTAATGGAATTTGTAAGCAAGTAACCAAGCAGCAGGGTGGATGAAAATCGATGATTTTTAAAAATAAAAATATGGATTTCTAAACATTTAAATCATTTTTTAAATTTTTATCAATTTTATTTTAATAAAATGCTTTTGGAGTAAAAATATATCTAAAGATACTTTTCTATTTAAGATACATTAATAATTTAGTTTATGCAGCATGAAATGGAGCTTAGTCATGTAGCATGAGGCTGCATATTCTGCAATATTGGGACTGACGGTGAATCAATAGCGGTTTAGAGGAAGAGCCGCTGCGGAACCGAGATGACAGTTGCTCTTTAAAAATTATGATTTAAATCAAGTTGATTTAAATTAAGCCTTACGAGTGATTTAAATCATGATTTAAATTTATGTACAGAAATTAGTGCAGTTAACACTTCTAAATAAAGTACACAGAAGACTAAAGCCTATCCCTTTTACCTGGTTGGTATCCATAGTTCTTCACAGATTTCAGTCCCTATGCAAGTATCCAAAGTTGCTAGTACGGCATCACCAAATGGAACACTTTCCTAAGATAACGAAAAAATGGGGATATACTATCAGAGATGAGATAAAAGGAATCCATAACTAGAAATAGAATCAATAAAAAGGAAGATATTTGTCCTAAGTGTGATTAAGACATGGATGTGTACTCAATATCTAAATGCAAGGAAAATAGCCTGTCAGTTGGAAACATTCGGGAAATAATTGAAATGATGTTGAACAAAGGGGAAGGAAAAATGAAATACTTGGTTGCAAGTATTTTAGCCAAGATTCTGAGCAGCTTCTAAAATCATAAAACCTAAAAATAATTAAAATCGGGTTTTTAAAAACACCTACAAGAATACTTTCAGCTCCAATTCTTGATCAAAAATATGGTCTTCACCCCTTCAAAAGTATGAAGGTCACTTAACTTTCATGGAATAAGGTTTTCTAAAGGAAAGGAGCTGCCACTGACACAGCACATTTCCACACTTTTCTCAGATTCTCAAGGGATCTATCTCCAAGCTAATTCTTATAATGGGTATATTCTAGTCAAACCCATGGAAAAGATGGGTTCATGCTGCATAGGGTGTATAATTAGAACTTTGAATAGTACTTGGAAACATGTCAACAGCCAATGGACTGCTGCAGGCTCATCCTCCTAAAGTGGCTCTCATCTGCTAGCAAGTTAGCTGTTACTTGTTATACCAGGTGACATTTCCAAGTAGCCTTCAAAGGCAGCCCTAAATAGGAATAACTTTTGTCCTACTATTATTTTCATATGTTAAAATTTTCTATTTTGTATGCATCTAATCCAATCCAATCCAAATTTTATTACGGTCCATAGCCCAGCATATGTATGCACCAAGAATCTGCTCTATTCATTGTTGAATTTCAGCAGCATGAGTTTTAAGGGATGCAAAAAAAGATATTCTGGGACTGCATTCATTTTGTAAGCAACAGGTTGACTGCCCTTATTATCCTGTTTTATGAAACCAGAGTTTAGCTGAATTAAAAAGATATTATCTACAAAGTATATGTCTATGAATTGAAGCAGCTTTTTGGAGGAGAAGTAAAACTTCAAAAGAAAAAAAATCAAGAAATTCCAGTTTCATTAGGACTTCAGGAGCCTGAAGCTTCAGGTACAAAATATTTCGAAATTATGAATAATACACTACTTCTTTATGCTATTAAGCAAAGTTAAACATCTAAAGCTTACTTTCTTAAGTATTAATAAATATAAGGTGAACTGACTTTATAGATAAAGCCTTTAGATTTTTCAAAACAGGCACATGCAGTCTACAATTTTTTCTATCTTGCTGATAAAAGATCACTATCACTTTTAGGAGAATTTAGGGATAAAAATAAGCAGCCCAAAGTTTATTTTATTTACCTTTTGCTTTAAGTGAGATGCTCTCTATTTCACAGGTATCAGCAAGTAACTAGGTTAATTAACTATTTTTGATTTAATCGTATCTCAAAAGTTAAGAGAAATGAAGCAAGATTAAAAGTTATTGGTTATACAATTGCAAGAGGCTAAGAAAATCATCATCTAACTTGGTGTCTCCCCAAGTACTTAGCCTACAACTCCAAGAATTCCCAGAGAGTAAAGACTTGAATTTCATTTCAGCCATTTACCTGGTCTTTCAGAAAACTACAATGTTCTTGAATCCAGAAGAAAAGAATATTACCTGAGCTGTAATCTCTTGGATCATTCTTGGAAGAAAATATTCTTCTACATGCCTAGCAAAGGAAAAACAAAATCAAAGAGAGGGAGAGGGAGGGAGGGAGGGAGAGAGAGAGAAAAAGAGAGAAGAACCTTCATTGTATCTGTGCCACATGCAGCTTCCTTGTAAGTCTTAAGTACTGTACTGGTCAGTTTTTGCACAGGTGACTCTTTTACTGCAGTATTGTTGCCTTGATTTGGATATCTTGATTAAATCCTGTAAGATCATAAAGGTTTTTCCATCTCTGCAGTTTGGGCCTTATTTCTGTTGCACTATGCATCCCCAAAATGACAGATGGAATTTGGGGGATGTAGACAATGTTCCCTCTAAGCTGCGCGGCCACGGACATAACAAGAAAACGCTGTGCAGCAGTTTCCAACTGCCACACAATGTTTTTAATGTCTTAAAATATGACTTAAAATATCCCCCCCCCCCCCTCTCTGCACCGAACTCTCTCCTCCAGCGGGTAAAGTCAAGGAAGACTTTGCCCGGAGACCGATGATGCTGCAGAAGGGAGAATTCCCATTGATCCTCTGGGGATTCGTTGGTTCCTGGGAAAATGTGATTCGCTGGTTGTAGCCTGCATTTCTCTGCATATCCCGTGTTTCTCAGGCATTGTGTCATCTGAAAGTCTATTCTGGGCTCAGCAGCCTTTCTGCGATCCCTTCACTTTGTGGAGAGATGGAAGCAGATTGGAGTTGGACTTCCTGAGCCAAAGGGGTCCACAGGATCTTGCGACTTGATTTTTGAGCAGTATCAATCTATTCCACTCTTTCCTTTCCCTTTCTGTCCTTCTTCTATTTTCCTTTCTTTTTCCTTTTCCTTTCCTATCCTTTCTCTTTTCCTTTCCTTATTTCCTTTTCCCTTCGTCTTTTCCCTCCCCTTCCCGTTCCCTCCCTGCTTCCTTTCCTTTCTTCTTTCCCATTTCCTTTCCTTTTTCCTTTCCTTCTTTTCCATTTCTTTTCCTTTTTCCTTTCCTTTCTCTTTTCCTTTCCTTATTTCCTTTTCCTTTTTTTCTTTTCTCTTCCTTTCCCTTTCCCTTCCTTCTTCACCCTTTCCTTTTCTTCTTTCTCATTTCCTTTCTCCCCCCCCACCCTTCCCTTCCTTCTTTCCTTCCTGGGGGTCTGAGGGAGAGGGAAGGGACCCTTTTCCTCTTCCCCCCCTCCCCAACATCTGCTCTAATGGCAATTATGGCTAAACAAAATTCAGGTGCTCAGGATGAAAATGTGCCGCTCAAACACTATACTTTTCTCCACACACTGAAAAAAAATTAGGGGGAACATTGGATGTAGAACATGTCTTTTGAGGTTTAGTACTACATCATCTGCAAAATGTATCTTTTCTTCTCAGTGGATGCTAAGTGCTGCCCATAGATCATTCACAGCTCACTGTAGGCCATTTGTGGACAACATTACCATCCTACAGTGCAGCTGACAGTGCATAGAGCTTATTTCCACACATGGGAAATAAGCTCTATGCAAAAAGTGTGGTGTGAGTGGAACGACTCTATTACCAGTCAAGAAGGTTGCTCTGAAGGAAGGGATCAGTTACTATGAGGAAACCATGGGCAGCTAACCAATAAAATCCATCAAAAATGAGTGAGATGGATGAACACATACTGGTGTACTCCAAAGATGTTGTTGGAAAAAGGCTGAAGAAAAGTTCCTATAATGCCACAAGCACAACCAGTTCTCAGTTTTATATAATGATCATTGTTTGTATAGAATAATGTGTTTGCTTACATTATTCTATGCAAGTTAAGACAATTAGAATCTACAGTGTCTTGCAAAGCCATTATATTATTATAGGTCTACCATCATTTAGCAAGTATATCAGCAATGAAACAGAATACATGGATCCTAATATCTAAATATTTTCTAAAATATGTCTCCCGAAGGATCTTGCAGACTTACAGTGGCAAACATCAAAGGCAACCCAAATGTTCAGATTCACTTGGGCAAAAGCACAAATAAGGAAGAGAAGTTACCGTAATCTATTCCAAGGAGTGAACCACCTCATTTCTCGATAGTTTCCTGAATTTGCTAATGCTATCTTCGGCCGTATCAAAAGAATTTTTCTTCATCAAAATAAAAAGAAAACCGTTACAAGCATCTACTATGGAACCAGGAAAAAAAGAGACTTGTTTTAAATCATAACTTACCATATTTGAAAAATACCAAATCCACTGAGAGTCAAACATACAAATTCTAGGCCAGTGATGGCTAAACTTTTTGTTGTCGCCTGCCAAAACTAATGCAAACTGTGTGCGACACCCCCCACCCGTGCCCCATCCCACTGCGCATGCACGCATGACCCCATACTCCCCCTGGTGCCCGTGCATGCACACATGACCCCAGTGCTCCCTCCCCCCCGCATGCACACACACACACACACACACACACCCTGTGCCCCATTTTGGGCCAAGGAGGCCTCTCTGTAGCCTCCTGGACCAAAAATGGGCTGCAGGGGAGGCATGCTGCACCCCCGTTTCATCCCTGCCCCCTGCGCATGAGCATGCAACCCCCACACCCGTGCATGCACGTGACCCCCGTCTCACCCCACAGGCGCATGTGCCCCACTCCCAGGCATGGGCGGCAGAGAACCGAAAATCAGCTGGCCGGTGGGAGGTGCACATGCGTGCGTGGTAGAGCTCAGCTGGGGCGACGGCTCATGTGGCCACAGAGAGGGTTCTGCATGTCACCTGTGGCCTAGGTTCGTCATCACAGTTCTAGGCTATGTGAATAGAATTATAACAAGAAGCCATGATTCTAGCCATGCCATATTTCTGGTTACATTCAGTTCTGGACAACATACTGTAGTTTAAGAATACGGATACAGAACCATTTTCTCTCTCCCTCCCTCTCTGGTCTGCTAAATGCTTCCAGGAATTCCTAAAGTTGGTTGTCACTTTTAAAGGCCCAGATACACTATATTGCCAAATGTATTCGCTCACAACTGCTTCTGATTATGTGGATGGGTGAGCGAATACTTTTGGCAATATAGTGTACCTACAGAACCATTTACTTCATCAGGAGCTGTCCCATGGAGGACTACTGCATATAGTTATGCGGGTTGATAGCATGCCTTCTCTGGAGTTTGCCTCGTCTTTTAACTTATTTAAAAGCAGCTTGTTCCATTGAACACGCAAAGCCTCATGCAAGTCTCTAATAGGCTGAAATTATTTACTCCAGCTTTTGATGCTGCCTAAATTTATCTTGCTTTTCCATCTATCTTCTTCTCCATCTCTCAAAAACTCCAACAATAGCTTTCTTTCCCACATTTCAACTTTCGCTTCCTCTCTTAACATGGAAAAACCTCAGCATGTGCATTCAAATCTTCATTATTTCAATCCCAATTTTTCTCAGGCTTCAGATTATCAGTTCCAGGCAGAGCTTGACTATCTGGGATCGCAGGACAAGATGGCAGACAGCATTTGTTTACTTGATTGATTGATTGATTGATTGATTTTCACAGCTGCCCATGTAGGCAGCTTACAAAATAGTGTTTCTAATTACTTACTTGTTTAGAAAAATTACTCTACAGTTGTAACGAACATTTCGGTGCATAATAGGCCTATAGAAATAAAGATATTAAGTTATACATTTCCTTACTTGGATCCTTTCTTTTCAAGAATGTAAACTGATTTTGGATTGCATTCAAATTTCTGTTTCTTAACACATAAACAGAAATGAAAAATATTTCTTGCATATCAATTGCAATCTCATATTAAGATGATCAAAAGATTATTCAAAAATATGTTTGCATCACTGTCATTTATTGTATATAAGGACGAATCAAATGTTAATCTTTTAAACTACTTTGTTTGTTATTCTAAAAGTCCTCACATGTTTACCACTGAAGATAAATCTTTTCATCAAGTGGTGTACTGTAAATCTTATACTTTCTTGAACCTCCAACACACTGAGAATACTAATTGGTTTCTGTTCTAAAATATTTCTTTATGTTTTACTGCAATGATCAGAATACTGAGAATATCAATCTTCACATCACTTAATCCACCTTAACCCAGAAAACACAAAATAATGTCAACACATGACTCTCCTCCTGATTTTGTGATGTTGGAACTTACCAAATCTTACCTAAAGCTTGAACTCTACTACCTTTTTCATATTTTAAAGTAAAAATTCTTTCAAACTGAAATGAACTGGGATGACTATATAGACAGTAAGATTTAGGCTACAATAAGAAAGTGGTTTCCCATAGCCTTCTTCCATGACTTTTTTTTTATACCCTTAAACATAAACTTGAAGAAAGATAACACTTAAAATGTTCATCTTTAAAGAAAACAATCTTTTAACCAGCTAACTTAATCTGAAGCTAACATTGCTATGTCTTTTTTACTAAAAGCCTCCCTATGCAGTCAAGTAATAACACACTTACATCCCAATATCGCATATTATGTCCTGAATACCAGGAGATTCCAAAAGCTTGGCCAAAACTTGAAATGAATGTAACAGTATGTCAGATTCATAATAATGATCTGAACAGCCATAACCACTAAAAAATAAAATAAAGAGAGAGATGAATTAAATTACAACAAAACATCCCAGGTTATTTGCATAATATGATTTTTCCAAATTCTAAATTCAATATCAATAGAAACACTTTTATTCAACTTATGCACATAATAATAATGCAGAATTAATTTATATATGTCTACACATTTAAATGTGTTTATGTGTCAGAGAAACTAGGAATGGGTAACCAAATATGTTGTTGGATTACTATTTCTATTTTATTTTTATTTACTAAATTTTTAAAACTACCTAATAAATAAAGCTCTCTGGACCGTTTGAAAGAAAATACACTAACAATTTGAATAAAATCACCAATGTTAGGTATGTGTGCCCTCCATTTCCTTAAGGTCCATTTCTACTGGTTTAATGTGTAAACTATCTAATGCAAGAAGTCTCACAAACAAAATGTCTGACTTCCTTCTGCTCTTGAAAATGTTCCTTTTTGACTTCATTTTTGTTTGCGAGACCTGGTTGAATGCATTTTTTTGAGACCCTTTTTTATGGCAAGTGATTATCACATTTTTTGGTCTGACCAATTGCAGAAGTGGTCGTCATTGCCATTTTTTGCAAAAAATTCCCTAGGATTGAAAAAGATTAATGTTACTCCCGAGCTTGCTTTTCCAGAGTCCAATGTTTGTGATCTGATTCTAAATACTACAGTTCGCTTCTTGTTATGTTACAGAGCATGATTGTAATCTGTAATGAAAAAGTTAATTGAACTTTTAACCTGGGGGGGCTCCTTGCCCACATCCTTTTGTTCTTCTGCCATTAATTAATTATGCCTTAAACGAATCAACAAATGAACCAATACATGTAACTTTTTACAATGTTGTTACAACCTTGGGGCTGGAGCAGTTAGTCATTGACAACACCAGGCTCAACAATTGTCTAGATACAGATCTTAAATTTAATTTATGGCTTACACGTTAAAGAACCCTTTTCTAACAGCGATCATAATACAATTGACTTTCGTATCAATCTGCATCCTCCTGAACTGCGTCTTAATGACTGTTCTTCAAATTATAATTTTAAAACAGCAAACTATGATTTAATAGTTGCTGATTTTGCATCTTTAAATTGGCACTGTCTGTTATTAGGTTATAAAAATCGGAATGGGACTGTTCTCCTCCTACCCTTCACTGCCCCTATTTCTCCCCCAGTCATCCATCTCTACCATTTTGATGCCGCTGTTAGGGTCCTGGGTAATAGGACTCAGTCTCTTCCATCCCTGGCCCTTCCTCATGGGCCTTAGGGAGAGATACTCTTCACCCCCGCCTTTTGGGCTCAAGAGACAGTTAGCCGCCATCCAATCGGATGAAGGGAAGGGAGAAAGATAGAGAGAGGGAGTGTTTTGTGTCGAATTTCCAATTGCCTTGGGTCCGAACTAGAAAATCTAATAAATCCTTTGCATCCCCCCCACCCCAAAATGTTGGGGAATAGCTAATTTGTTTTCCCCCACCCCAAAATGTTCGGGAATAGCTAATAAATCTTTTGCACTCCCCCCACCCCAAAATGTTGGGAAATAGCTAATAAATCCGTAAACGGGAGTAAACGGGATGTTGGGAGCAAAATTGGAGCCAATAAAGAGATTCATACAGGTTCTCTGGCTGTGTTGCCTTCGTGCCATGCCTCAGGTCATCACAATCCGAAATGTACTCAGCTTCCCTAAAAAGTTGAGGATTACTGGTTTATACAAACAAGTTGTGAATTACTAACCAAATTTCAAGTTCTGGGCCAAGTCGATATCTTGCTCCTTTTTCTTTAGCAATTTCAATACCTAGGAGATTAAATTATCATTTTTATTCATCTGCAATATGTTGTCAGAGAAAGCTTCCTATGCTTTGAAATGTAGGTAGTGTTATGTGTATCCTTTGATTTTGCAAAGCAAGAAAAGAATATTCGAGTATGAGACTGAGGACACAAGACAATTGAGATTTTCAGGAACCTTTTAAAACCAAGTTCCTATTTCTCATACTTTCTAAAAGCAAGTTCTTAGCTCAGAGAACAGGTAAGTTAAGATTTCTTGTACTTTAAATATAGTATAACAAAGCTGTTTTCCACATGCTATTGCTAGCAGAGCTAGGATAATAAAAATCATATACATTTTTATAACTCATATTCCTGAAGGCAAAATATATTTCAACAAACTGCATCCACTTATTACCCTGAATATAACTCTCTCTCAGCCCAACTCACCGCACAGGCTGATTGTTGTGGGAGAAATAGGAGGAAGATGTGCTACCTTTCATTATTTGTAAAAATAAAGGCAGGATACAAATAAATAAAATGAAAAGATAATTATAATGCAATGCTACACAATATATAATACATACATGACAAGAAAATGTTATGGGTAATAAACCAAAGTTATACCTTATACAAGGTATACAAGATAAACTGAAACTGTGAAGCAATGAGAATTTTGAGGAAGTAAACAATTTAGTTTTGCTTTTTAAAAAAATCCTGAACACCTCTTCTTCTCTATATAGCAAATTACCACATTGGGGAAAAAGTTCTACGCAGCCCCATTCAAAACTGCAACAATAATATAAAAGTAGTAATAATAAACCATTTTCATCTGTTTTTATATCCAAATTAGTGAACTATAAGGCCTGAAGTACTTGATTAGCATAGAGAAAACCTGGATTTTAAAAACCCAATGACTGCAATTGGGCTAGTCAATTTTTCTCAGCCCAACCAACCTCACAGGGTTCTCATTCTTTGAATAAAATAAAGGGATGCCTTTTCTTCAGATAAAAAGCTGGTAGAATACAGGCAAGCTATAAAGCTCTATAAAATAAGACTGTGCATATAAATTAGGACGAGTCAGCAATAATTATCCTTGCAGAACTATAAAAAGCTAGGACTAAAAAAAAAAACACACCACCCAAGTAGTAATTAACTACAATACCAAACTGGTTCTCGCTCTGATGATGTTGTAATTAAAGCCAAAAACCTAAAAGGCTGAGTTGGAATCCTGCCTTGTGAGTGAAATTACTCTCAGCCCAATCCACTTCATAGTGTAGTTGTTGGGAAATTAGGAGGAGGAACGATTAAGTACGTCCGCCTTCTTGCGGTTATTTATAACAACAAAGGAACGATATAAACATATCAATATTTAGAAAGTGAATGGATGAATATAAAATAATCAATGGATCCAGGACGTATCCAGAGCCACCTTTCTTCTTATTTTAATTATTGCTAAGAAATGTTAATTTCCATTGCAGGGTAACAAAAACAAGATCCCTCTTCCTTTGGAGCTGCATTTTGCAAACAGCCCACACGCAACCTTTGGCTTACTTTTGAGAATCCTTTCCAGGTTGCCTTCAAAATCCAGCGCCCACTGATTCAAGGCGCACGTAGCCACGGTCACTGTCCTGCCCATGTTCTTTCCTGCCCGCCTAACTTTGCCGGGAGAAAGAGAAAAACGACCTCTCCTCCGCCGGTGGGACCACAGCGCCCCAAAAGCAACCCTTTTACTTCCGGTAGAGTCCTCTTCGGCTCCGCGCAGAGAGAAAGTCTTGAAGCGGCGCTATGCAACAAGTCACAGGGCCGCTTCCGGGTGAAATGCAGCGTTGGGAAAAGGAAAAATAAAACCTTATAAAACTCGCAAAGGTTGGCAAAGCTTAGGTAGAGCAAGCTTTACTCTTTGCTGGGAGCGGGTGCTGGCTACACGTCCTGCATTGTTTCGCGTGCCAATATTACCGGGAGAAACTGCCAGGGTGAGGAGCAAAAGTAAGCTTTCATATGAAGAAATAGCGACTGGTAGACACTAATGGGTTTCTAGGTTTGGGAATGGCAAGGATCGATATTGTTGTTGTTGTTTTTTGTTTAAATAAACCTGCTCTCCCCTTCAGGGTTTTTTTTTTAAAAAGCATCATCTGTGACTCAAAAATGCAAAACACAGGGATGGAGAAACGTGGGTGAGGTGTGTGACTGTACATTTTCAGTTATCCAGGTCATAGTGACCCAAAAGTGCTTTTTCAAGAGATAACTGGACTTTCTGGTTTTGTTTTTTTTTAAAAGACATTTCACTTCTCATCCAAGAACCTTCTTCCGCTCTGACTGGATGGTGGGGAATGG